>NC_061851.1:11907986-11944756 GCF_019202785.1 Penaeus chinensis | reverse complement strand
GCGGTTGCTTGGACCGTGAATGAATGTTAGATTCCTATATCAAAAATATGAATTGAGTTTCAAATTGCATATTAAAAAGATAAATCCCCCAAAAGCTTCACGATAATGCTTACGTCCAGTATAATTATGGTGGTAATGATAAAGAAAATAACAGCAATGAGAGAAAATTGGTTACAGGAAAAAAGAAACCGGAATTAGATGCAAATGTAGATATGCACACATTTGTTTGTGTTTACATATAAACACACATACCCACGCTTGCATGTAAACACGCATTTATAAAGTGTTAGGATTAGGATACAGAAAAACCCGCTTTATGAAAAGACTTTTATATTGTTTATCATTCAGCAGTATCAGCCTAAAGTTCTCCAATACAGATAAAACACCACGGCCTCAGCTTTAAACTCGATTAGAGAAAAAAACAGCTAAATAGCTGGTTTTAGATATATAGAAATACGCACAAAGGCGCACAATTCTATAAATACATATGTGTTGCATATATATATATATAAATATATATCATGTATATGTAAAGTATCCAGTAATCTAGAATCACCATAGGTGCCGATTCCTTTAGTCGGTTGACCTCTTCTGACCCAATGTCAGTATTACTCAGAATCCTCACACTGCCTTCACAGAGTGATTCCCGGAAGCGGTTGACCTCAATTGACGTGGGAGCCATAGAATTAGGAATATTTTGACACATTTTTTAGCATTTCTTAGTACCATGCAATTTTATAATGAATTTAATTAGGCCATAAGGTAGATATAATTTTATATTATGTATACCTAGTGTAATACTAGAGAGAGTACAGCTAATGATAATGGTAAATGGTATTATATATGAATCAGAATGAAGAAAACAGCAATGAAAGAAAATCGATTACAGGAATAAATACGCCGGACCTATATGTAAATATACACACGCACATTTGTGTTTGTTCTAAGGAGTTCTAAAACTACATTCTAGTATCACTGCCTTTGTAACAGTTATTTTTCTAATATGCACTAGGAACATAAAGTAAATATAAAATAATCAGTTGTCATTTATTAGAATGAAAGAGACATCTTTCGTGTCATATATACATATATATAAAGTTTTCTATTCCTCCCTCTCCACTTCAAAGAATAATCTTCTCCTCACATGTCGGGCACGGCAAAGGTCGCGGGCTCGCGCCACGCAGCCGGCCGGGGGCCGCCGGGGTAACCATTCCCCGTGCCGCCCCGCTTCTCGGTCGGTTTGTGGCCCTGCCCCTCACACAGGCGACCGCTCCCGTCTAGACGTCCGGAATGGTTTTCGAGTACCGCCCCCCCCTCACTGAGGTGAAACAACCTTTGGATGGTTGCTTCAGAGGGATGAAAGGAACCAGCTGACAAAAATGACAAAACCCCCCTTCCCTCACTGAGGTGAAACAGCCTTTGGATGGCTGCTTCAGAGGGAAGGGGGAAACACTTTGAAAAGACACAGGTCCTTTCCTTCCTCACTGAGGTGAAACAACCTTTGGGTGGTTGCTTCAGAGGAATGTAAGGAACTGCCTGGCAAGAACGCAAAACCTCCCTTCCCTCACTGAGGTGAAACAGCCTTTGGGTGGCTGTTTTAGAGGGAAGGGTGAACTACTTCGAAAAGACACAGGTCCTTTCCTTCCTCACTGAGGTGAAACAACCTTTGGGTGGTTGCTTCAGGGGAACGAAAGGAAGTGCCTGACAAGAACGCAAAACCTCCCTTCCCTCACTGAGGTGAAACAGCCTTTGGGTGGCTGTTTTAGAGGGAAGGGGGAACTACTTTGAAAAGACACAGGTCCTTTCCTTCCTCACTGAGGTGAAACAACCTTTGGGTGGTTGCTTCAGAGGGATGAAAGGAACTGCCTGGTAAAAGTGCAAGACTCCTCTTCCCTCACTGCGGTGAAGCAACCTTTGGGTGGCTGCCTCAGAGGGCTGAGCAAAAGGGCTCCAAACAATGATGTCTCGTAGGTGGAAGGGCATCCCCTCTGGTCTCTCCCCAGGGGTTTACACCTACCCACGCGATTGCCGTGCGTGGCAGCCTTGTGCGCTGTGGAGACGGGAGTCCTGGAGGTTGAGCGATGCCGTGAACGAGTACGCCCTGCGGCTAGCAACACGCCTCTTTGGTCCTCTATTCCAGCAAGACAGGCGGCCTGATCCCGGCCCGGTCACGGTCAATCGGCTGGTCTCCCCCGGGAGGCTAGGGTCAAGCAGTCATGCCGCCATTGGCACTCACAATGGTCCGTGAGTGCCGTCACAATGGCTATTGGCTGCGTATATCCTCTCATCACTCCTGTTGCTGTTAGACACTGGTTCTGACACTCAGCTTCCCCTTGTTGGACTCCGTGGTGGGTGGGGGCGTGAGAGGATGAAGCACTTACCAATTCATGGAAAAAACAATCAAACACCCCCCACAGACTGATAAAAATGTTGACGAACCGCGCAAGGCCCAGACCACGGTAGTCACCATGAAGGCATATGCGCCTTCCGGTGGCAAAAGAAAGCCCCAAGCACAGGATGACACTGTCACCCCTGCTGCTAAGGTGGACAAGACCGAAGCCAATGGGTCTGTCCACCGAATAGTCAAAGATCTTGACTCGCGAGCTGGCCTCTCCAGGCCAGCAGCTAAGCCAGGGAGGCCCCTGAGTTCACAGACGGCCTCCCCGACTGAGAGGGGAGAGCAGGCTGAACCAGCCGCATCAGCTCCTGCCTCCTCAAACAAGCCCGAAAGCCGAAAGGGCGGGCCGAAGCGTCCGAGGCCGGATACCGACTCTGATGAAGAGTCGGGACCCCCTAAACGCTTCACCCAGTTCAAAGTGCCAGCTAAACCCGAAGGCTTCGACAATGCCTACCAATTGGTCAGGGCATTGGAGTTGCAACGGAAAATCCGGTTGTCGATCCGGGTCGCCCGAGATCAGGGCATGATCATAATGCCCAAAGATCAAGCTACCTTAAATTTCCTCCGGGAAACGAAGGAGCTAACTGATGGGAGAAAAGGGAGTCTTTCCCCACTAAGTCCCGAGGAAAAGAGAACCAAGATGGTGCTACTTGGCTTCTCAGTCTCGTACGATGTGGAGCTGATCGCTTCACACCCACAGGTCGTGCAGGCTTCCCGAATGTCGAAGGGGAAGACCCCAACCAGGCAAGTCCTGGTGACCATGAAAGGTGCCCCAACCACTACCCTTGATCTGGGTAACTGGGGCACCTACAACCTTCGAACGTATGTGCCAGAACCACTTCGGTGTTTCAAGTGCCAGAAATACGGTCACCACAAGGCTAACTGTACAGCCAAGCCTAAATGTGGTGTCTGTAGCAAGGCACACAACACAGAGGTATGCCTCAAGGCATACAAAGAGGAAAAGAGGGACACAACAGCCAAATGTCCCAACTGTGCCAAGAAGCATCATGCCTGGAGCCTGACTTGCTCTGTCAGGAAAAAGGCGGCCCTCAGGCGACAAGAGGTTGCTCAAAACCGATCAGACTTTGTTCCTGCCCCACCGGGCACCCATGTCTGGGGAAGGAACAAAAGCGAAAAGGCCCCCCGACCTCCTAAGAGGAAGGAAGCCGCCCCCCAGCCGACACCGGATGTCTCCAACAAAAAGGAGTTTCCGACAATGCCAAAGGTGCAGAAAAAGAAACTAAAGAAAAAAGTTTCTAAGAGCACCACAAAAACCTCCCCAACAGATGATCATCTCCTCTTTGACGAGGACGATATGACTCTCCTGTTAACTGCTGTTGTCACAGCAGTAGCAACAGCCCTGGGGAGGTCGAGTGAGGAGGCCGAGAAGGCAGTTTCGGTCGCCATGACGGCAATGACCCAGACTGTCGCAGCCCTGAAGGGAAGAAAGCTGGCTAGAGAAAAACCAGCCTCACCCTCACCCCAGGACGAGACTCCCCTCCCCACTCCAAACCAGGCCATGCCTTCACAGGCAGAGCCAAAACAGGCTGAATCTGTGCAGCCAGAGCCAGATCACGCTGACCTTGCCCAGGCAAGGCCAGCAAGGCCAGCCAAGAAAAAGCCTGAGAGAAAAGCCGAACCAACCAAAGTCACAGCTACCAAAGGCTCTCCACCCCCCAGTGGACCCAAGGATAGCCTGACAACAGACGAGGAGCCCTCAACCAGCGAGGACCTCGCAATGGAGTTGTCAGACTCCGACGATGTCTCTGATGTAACTATCACTGAGTAACATCATGACACACCATCTAAGCATCCTACAGTGGAACATCAATAGCTTCTCTGCAAAGAACGCTTTTCTCCAAGCAGTAGTGCGATCAAGGAACATTGACATTGTCATGCTCCAGGAGACATTAACAGTGGACACTGTTCGCTTCTCAGGGTACCATGCCTTCACACTGCCACAAACACCTGGCAAGAGAGGCTTGATCACCCTTGTGAGAGCAACAATCCCCTGCTCCGCAATAGCCGATGCATCGCACTGTGGAGACGATGTTGAATCCCTTGCCGTCGAGGTTCACCTGGCCGGGGGGCCCCTCAAACTGTACAATGTGTACAGCCGGCCACGCTGTAAAAGCTTAGACATCAGCCAGGTCTGTGCTTCTGCTGCACACGACCGAGTGATCATAGGGGGAGATTTCAATGCACACCACCCCATCCTGGCTCCCTGCCGGGCACCGGATGCGGCCGGCTATCACATAGCTGACGTGCTAGAGACATTCCCTGAGATCGCTCTCCTCAACACCCAAGAGCCAACGCATGTCAGAGGAGGGGTCCTAGACCTCACCCTGGCCACTGCGACTCTGGTGGGGAGGATTGGCTGGTGGGTCGATGAGACCGTCACAAGTGACCATTACGGCACTATAACTACCCTCATGGATGCTGGCCCAGCCGAAATCCTAAGACCAAATCCAAGATGGAAAACAGACAAGGCCAACTGGCAGGCGTTTCAAAACGCCTTGGCCCTCTGTCTGAGATGCAACAATCCCCCACAAAGCGAAAATGTGGAAGTGCTCGAAGCCAGCCTGCTAAACGCCATTAATGAAGCAGCCTCACAGACCATACCCAAAACTCGGCCTGGGTCCAGAAGTCACAAAGACGCCTGGTACTTCAATGACGAGATCAGGGAGGTCAACCACAGGGTGAACATGTGCCGAAAACTATTCCGAAGGCAAAGAACCCCTGACAACCTATCCCTCCTAAGGGAAGCTGTCACGGATGCCAAGGAAACTGCCAACAGAGTCAGGCAGGAAAAGTGGCTGGAATGGTGTGAGTCCTTCGACCACCAAACCACCCTTTCAGAGCTGTGGCAACGGGTCAAGCGAGCTACCAGCCGCTCAGCCCCGAGGTGCACCCATCACGACCCCCAAGCAGAGGCTAACAGACTGGCGCACGAGTTCTCTGCGAGAACGAGCAGCAACAGTCTGCCAGCCGAGCTGAGGGCAAGACAAGAGCGTCTACAGCCAGACAGACACGCTCAGATCAGAGAAAGGGCAGCCGAACCCGATAACTCAGACGTTATCTTTTCTCTGAGGGAACTAAGGAAAGCCTATAAAACCAGTTCCAACACAGCCCCGGGCTATGATGGGATCTCGTACCCCATTATCTCCCACCTAGGACTAGCAGGTGAGCGTGCACTCTTGCAACTCATCAACAAGTCCTGGGAAACTTCCACTCTACCCCAGAGTTGGAAGAGGGCTACCATAGTTCCCGTCCCAAAACCAAAGGAGCCGGGGAAGTACCGCCCCATCTCTCTGCTCAGCTGCCTGGCCAAGACGGCTGAGAGGATGGTACTAAACCGGCTTCAATGGAAAACGGGACCCCCGCACGAACACCTTCACGGGTTCACAAGGGGCATGGGCACAGCACACAGCTTAGCCACGCTCTTAAGCACAATCAGCAAGGGCCCAGCTGTGGTGGTATTCCTTGACCTGGAGAAGGCTTTTGAACTGGCAAGTCCGCTTGCCATTCAGGAAAGCCTGATCCAGAAGGGAATCAGAGGAAAGCTCTTGGCTTGGATAGGTGACTACTTCAGGAACAGGACTGCCAATGTCAAATTCCAGGGTCACCTATCGCAGCACATGCCGCTCGAAAATGGAACGCCACAGGGTGGGGTTCTCAGTCCAGCCCTATTCAACACTTTAATGTCCTGCATCCTCAACATAAACCTCCCAGTGGGGTGCCAGATCATCTCGTATGCAGACGATCTCGCTATCACCTCCACTGGACCACGCAGCCAGAATAAAGCCCAGCGTTGTCTGGACCTCGTGTCAGAGGAGTGTTGTAGGACGGGACTAAAGATCTCTGCTGCCAAATCCAAAGCCATGGCTTTGAGACAGAGAGTTCGAGGCACAAGACTGAAAATCCAGGGAGTGGAATTAGAATGGGTCAAGGACTACCTATACCTTGGGGTAAGGATAGACCGGACCCTCTCCTTCCATAAGGAGGTCCAGTACCTGGTTGACCGAACCAAAGCAAGACTGTCTGTCATGAGAGCAATGACTGGGAGACGCATAGGGGCCAGACACAAAGTACTAAGATCATTCTATGTACATGCTGTCCGGCCCATTGTGGACTATGCCTCAGTCGCTCTAATTGCTGCAAAGAAAAAGCACACAGACAAATTAGAAACAGTCCAAAATGAAGCTGCCAGGATCATTCTGGGTGCCCCGAGGTGGACGAAGGTCCTCAACCTCCTGATGGAGGCAAACCTTCTCCCCCTGGACTCACGAATCGATCTAACGGCAACACAATTTCTGTCAAAGGTCATCCAGGCTCCCAGGAACACAAGCCTAAGACAAAAATTAGTCAGATGCCTCGAACAAGACAACGAGCTCGTTGCAAACAACTCCTGGCTGTCTCATACAGCCAGGGTGTTGATACGCCATCAGCTCAAAGAACAGCTTCTTGCTAAGGGCATGGACTCCCCCCACCCCGACTTTGCCGAAGCCCCGCCGTGGGCACTGAGCCTGATAGAGTTCAATATAATGAACCTGTCAATGAAAAAGAGCCTATACCCCATGCCTAGCCTAAAGGCAGAAGCCCACAGGGTCATTGCAGCCATCACTCCTCCGGGTAGTAGAACATACTACACGGATGGATCGGTCGATCCCTTGAGCCACACTGCAGGCGCCGGCTTTGCAGCTAGGGATGCCACACGATCCATGAGGGTAACAGACAACGCCTCCTCGCTACAGGCAGAGGCAGTTGCAATCATGGGAGCCCTAGGCCACGCGTCCCTAAGGGAAGGACACGTGGTCATACACACAGACTCCAGGGCAGCCATTGACTGTCTTCAGCACAGCTCACCCACAGACAACATCTACCTACTGACCACGATTCTCACAATGGCACAGAGAATTCTTGCTCAGGGTAGAAGAATTATCATCAATTGGGTCCCAAGCCACATCGGCATCAGAGGGAACGAGCTTGCTGACAGACTAGCCGCCGCTGGCAGGGGTATGCCCCCAAATCCCATGACGATAAAACCGAGCCGAAAATTACTTATGGAGAAGTGTGCCTTGGTCGGTCGTACCTTCCTACGGCAGCTCCACAGAGAGGAAACGAGAACCTCCCCCTCGGCCAGCTGGTACTCAGACGCCACAGGCTCTGAACCACTGGCACTCTCTGAAGTAAGCAACAGAGGTACCGAAGTCATTCTTCACAGAATGCGCCTAGGTTACCACTGTGCATGGCAGATTATCCCAACAATCGAACGCGATGAATGGTGCTGCAAGCACTGCGGCGAGCCGAACGCCACACTAGTCCACTACCTAGAAAATTGTAACCATACACAATTCCTGAGACATGGACCGCCCACAACAGCCGCCGTGCTGGTAAAGAGGCTATGCGAAATGCTTACACCATGGCGGCAGGAGCGCTTGCTGGCAATCCCGCCGCCACGGTAAGCACCGAGTGTCAGACAACTCAATGAGACAGCCGTAAAAAAGCTGACACAGGCCGGGCCATATCTAGAAGGCCCGGGCGAAGCTAGAACTTCGCAAACCAAACCCCCCCCCCCCCCCTCTCCTCACATAAGGAGTCCGAGACTGCCGTCCATCGTATCTCCTCGCCCTCCGGACCGCCCTCCTTCGGAAGATCACTGGACTTTCAACTGATGATACGATATGTGGCGTACACAAGAGTGGACTTATTGGCGGTAACAAAGTATCTGGTGTTCCTGTCACGGCTTCAAAACATATAGGAATCATGTCTGGATGTGAAATATTATCAGCCATTGGTAGGACTGGCGAGGTTGCAGGTGAGATCATTGTTAGTTGTGTACGTCAAATTTTATTAAGAACTGATATATGAATCATTTTCTTTGCCGTGGTGCCTCTTGGTGAAGTGAGGTCAGAGGATAATTTAAATTGTTTTCAGCAATTGCGGTTGCTTGGACCGTGAATGAATGTTAGATTCCTATATCAAAAATATGAATTGAGTTTCAAATTGCATATTAAAAAGATAAATCCCCCAAAAGCTTCACGATAATGCTTACGTCCAGTATAATTATGGTGGTAATGATAAAGAAAATAACAGCAATGAGAGAAAATTGGTTACAGGAAAAAAGAAACCGGAATTAGATGCAAATGTAGATATGCACACATTTGTTTGTGTTTACATATAAACACACATACCCACGCTTGCATGTACACACGCATTTATATAGTGTTAGGATTAGGATACAGAAAAACCCGCTTTATGAAAAGACTTTTATATTGTTTATCATTCAGCAGTATCAGCCTAAAGTTCTCCAATACAGATAAAACACCACGGCCTCAGCTTTAAACTCGATTAGAGAAAAAAAACAGCTAAATAGCTGGTTTTAGATATATAGAAATACGCACAAAGGCGCACATTTCTATAAATACATATGTGTTGCATATATATATGAATATATATTGCATGTAAATGTAAAGTATCCAGTAATCTAGAATCACCATAGGTGCCGATTCCTTTAGTCGGTTGACCTCTTCTGACCCAATGTCTGTTTGACTTATAATGAGTACAATAACCAGGAACTCAGTATTACTCAGAATCCTCACACTGCCTTCACAGAGAGTGATTCCCGGAAGCGGTTGACCTCAATTGACGTGGGATCCATAGAATTAGGAATATTTTGGCACATTTTTTGGCATTTCTTAGTACCATGCAATTTTATAATGAAATTAATTAGGCCATAAGGTAGATATACTTTTATATTATGTATACCTAGTGTAATACTAGAGAGAGTACAGCTAATGACAATGGTAAATGATATTATATAAGAATCAGAATGAAGAAAACAGCAAAGAAAGAAAATCGATTACAGGAATAAATACGCCTGACCTATGTAAATATACACACGCACATTTGTGTTTGTTCTAAGGAGTTCTAAAACTACATTCTAGTATCACTGCCTTTGTAACAGTTATTTTTCTAATATGCACTAGGAACATAAAGTAAATATAAAATAATCAGTTGTCATTTATTAGAATGAAAGAGACATCTTTCGTGTCATATATACATATATAAAAAGTTTTCTATTCCTCCCTCTCCACTTTAAAGAATAATCTTCTCCTCGCATAAGGAGTCCGAGACTGCCGTCCATCGTATCTCCTCGCCCTCCGGACCGCCCTCCTTCGGAAGATCACTGGACTTTCAACTGATGATACGATATGTGGCGTACACAAGAGTGGACTCATTGGCGATAACAAAGTATCTGGTGTTCCTGCCACGGCTTCAAAACATATAGGAATCATGTCTGGATGTGAAATATTATCAGCCATTGGTAGGACTGGCGAGGTTGCAGGTGAGATCATTGTTAGTTGTGTATGTCAAATTTTACTTAGAACTGATATATGAATCATTTTCTTTGCCGTGGTGCCTCTTGGTGAAGTGAGGTCAGAGGATAATTTAAATTGTTTTCAGCAATTGCGGTTGCTTGGACCGTGAATGAATGTTAGATTCCTATATCAAAAATATGAATTGAGTTTCAAATTGCATATTAAAAAGATAAATCCCCCAAAAGCTTCACGATAATGCTTACGTTCAGTATAATTATGGTGGTAATGATAAAGAAAATAATAGCAATGAGAGAAAATTGGTTACAGGAAAAAAAAAAAAAAACGGAATTAGATGCAAATTTAGATATGCACACATTTGTTTGTGTTTACATATAAACACACATACCCACGCTTGCATGTACACACGCATTTATATAGTGTTAGGATTAGGATACAGAAAAACCCGCTTTATGAAAAGACTTTTATATTGTTTATCATTCAGCAGTATCAGCCTAAAGTTCTCCAATACAGATAAAACACCACGGCCTCAGCTTGAAACTCGATTAGAGAAAAAAACAGCTTAATAGCTGGTTTTAGATATATAGAAATATGCACAAAGGCGCACATTTCTATAAATACATATGTGTTGCATATATATATATATATGAATATATATTGCATGTATATGTAAAGTATCCAGTAATCTAGAATCACCATAGGTGCCGATTCCTTTAGTCGGTTGACCTCTTCTGACCCAATGTCTGTTTGACCTATAATGAGTACAATAACCAGGAACTCACTATTACTCAGAATCCTCACACAGCCTCACAGACCTGGGCACGGAAACAGCCTTTGCAAAGGTCGCGGGCTCGCGCCACGCAGCCGGCCGGGGGCCGCCGGGGTAACCATTCCCCGTGCCGCCCCGCTTCTCGGTCGATTTGTGGCCCTGCCCTTCACACAGGCGACCGCTCCCGTCTAGACGTCCGGAATGGTTTCTGAGTACCGCCCTCCCCTCACTGAGGTGAAACAACCTTTGGATGGTTGCTTCAGAGGGATGAAAGGAACCAGCTGACAAAAAGGACAAAACCCCCCTTCCCTCACTGAGGTGAAACAGCCTTTGGATGGCTGCTTCAGAGGAAAGGGGGAAACACTTTGAAAAGACACAGGTCCTTTCCTTCCTCACTGAGGTGAAACAACCTTTGGGTGGTTGCTTCAGAGGAATGTAAGGAACTGCCTGGCAAGAACGCAAAACCTCCCTTCCCTCACTGAGGTGAAACAGCCTTTGAGTGGCTGTTTTAGAGGGAAGGGTGAACTACTTCGAAAAGACTCAGGTCCTTTCCTTCCTCACTGAGGTGAAACAACCTTTGGGTGGTTGCTTCTGAGGGATGAAAGGAACCAGCTGGCAAAAGTGCAAAACCTCCCTTCCCTCACTGAGGTGAGGCAGCCTTTGGATGACTGTCTCAGAGGGAAGGAGGAATCCCTTTGAAAAGACACAGGTCCTTTCCTTCCCCACTGAGGTGAAACAACCTTTGGGTGGTTGCTTCAGGGGAACGAAAGGAAGTGCCTGACAAGAACGCAAAACCTCCCTTCCCTCACTTAGAGGGCAGGGGGAACTACTTTGAAAAGACACAGGTCCTTTCCTTCCTCACTGAGGTGAAACAACCTTTGGGTGGTTGCTTCAGAGGGATGAAAGGAACTGCCTGGTAAAAGTGCAAGACTCCTCTTCCCTCACTGCGGTGAAGCAACCTTTGGGTGGCTGCCTCAGAGGGCTGAGCAAAAGGGCTCCAAACAATGATGTCTCTTAGGTGGAAGGGCATCCCCTCTGGTCTCTCCCCAGGGGTTTACACCTACCCACGCGTTTGCCGTGCGTGGCAGCCTTGTGCGCTGTGGAGACGGGAGTCCTGGAGGTTGAGCGATGCCGTGAACGAGTACGCCCTGAGGCTAGCAACACGCCTCTTTGGTCCTCTATTCCAGCAAGACAGGCGGCCTGATCCCGGCCCGGTCACGGTCAATCGGCTGGTCTCCCCCGGGAGGCTAGGGTCAAGCAGTCATGCCGCCATTGGCACTCACAATGGTCCGTGAGTGCCGTCACAATGGCTATTGGCTGCGTATATCCTCTCATCACTCCTGTTGCTGTTAGACACTGGTTCTGACACTCAGCTTCCCCTTGTTGGACTCCGTGGTGGGTGGGGGCGTGAGAGGATGAAGCACTTACCAATTCATGGAAAAAATAATCAAACACCCCCCACAGACTGAACTTAAAGTTGACGAACCGCGCAAGGCCCAGACCACGGTAGTCACCATGAAGGCATATGTGCCTTCGGGTGGCAAAAGAAAGCCCCAAGCACAGGATGATACTGTCACCCCTGCTGCTAAGGTGGACAAGACCGAAGCCAATGGATCTGTCCACCGAATAGTCAAAGATCTTGACTCGCGAGCTGGCCTCTCCAGGCCAGCAGCTAAGCCAGGGAGGCCCCTGAGTTCACAGACGGCCTCCCCGACTGAGAGGGGAGAGCAGGCTGAACCAGCCGCATCAGCTCCTGCCTCCTCAAACAAGCCCGAAAACTGAAAGGGCGGGCCGAAGCGTCCGAGGCCGGATACCGACTCTGATGAAGAGTCGGGACCCCCTAAACGCTTCGACCAGTTCAAAGTGCCAGCTAAACCCGAAGGCTTCGACAATGCCTACCAATTGGTCAGGGCATTGGAGTTGCAACGGAAAATCCGGTTGTCGATCCGGGTCGCCCGAGATCAGGGCATGATCATAATGCCCAAAGATCAAGCTACCTTAAATTTCCTCCGGGAAACGAAGGAGCTAACTGATGGGAGAAAAGGGAGTCTTTCCCCACTAAGTCCCGAGGAAAAGAGAACCAAGATGGTGCTACTTGGCTTCTCAGTCTCGTACGATGTGGAGCTGATCGCTTCACACCCACAGGTCGTGCAGGCTTCCCGAATGTCGAAGGGGAAGACCCCAACCAGGCAAGTCCTGGTGACCATGAAAGGTGCCCCTACCACTACCCTTGATCTGGGTAACTGGGGCACCTACAACCTTCGAACGTATGTGCCAGAACCACTTTGGTGTTTCAAGTGCCAGAAATACGGTCACCACAAGGCTAACTGTACAGCCAAGCCTAAATGTGGTGTCTGTAGCAAGGCACACAACACAGAGGTATGCCTCAAGGCATACAAAGAGGAAAAGAGGGACACAACAGCCAAATGTCCCAACTGTGCCAAGAAGCATCATGCCTGGAGCCTGACTTGCTCTGTCAGGAAAAAGGCGGCCCTCAGGCGACAAGAGGTTGCTCAAAACCGATCAGACTTTGTTCCTGCCCCACCGGGCACCCATGTCTGGGGAAGGAACAAAAGCGAAAAGGCCCCCCGACCTCCTAAGAGGAAGGAAGCCGCCCCCCAGCCGACACCGGATGTCTCCAACAAAAAGGAGTTTCCGACAATGCCAAAGGTGCAGAAAAAGAAACTAAAGAAAAAAGTTTCTAAGAGCACCACAAAAACCTCCCCAACAGATGATCATCTCCTCTTTGACGAGGACGATATGACTCTCCTGTTAACTTCTGTTGTCACAGCAGTAGCAACAGCCCTGGGGAGGTCGAGTGAGGAGGCCGAGAAGGCAGTTTCGGTCGCCATGACGGCAATGACCCAGACTGTCGCAGCCCTGAAGGGAAGAAAGCTGGCTAGAGAAAAACCAGCCTCACCCTCACCCCAGGACGAGACTCCCCTCCCCACTCCAAACCAGGCCATGCCTTCACAGGCAGAGCCAAAACAGGCTGAATCTGTGCAGCCAGAGCCAGATCACGCTGACCTTGCCCAGGCAAGGCCAGCAAGGCCAGCCAAGAAAAAGCCTGAGAGAAAAGCCGAACCAACCAAAGTCACAGCTACCAAAGGCTCTCCACCCCCCAGTGGACCCAAGGATAGCCTGACAACAGACGAGGAGCCCTCAACCAGCGAGGACCTCGCAATGGAGTTGTCAGACTCCGACGATGTCTCTGATGTAACTATCACTGAGTAACATCATGACACACCATCTAAGCATCCTACAGTGGAACATCAATAGCTTCTCTGCAAAGAACGCTTTTCTCCAAGCAGTAGTGCGATCAAGGAACATTGACATTGTCATGCTCCAGGAGACATTAACAGTGGACACTGTTCGCTTCTCAGGGTACCATGCCTTCACACTGCCACGAACACCTGGCAAGAGAGGCTTGATCACCCTTGTGAGAGCAACAATCCCCTGCTCCGCAATAGCCGATGCATCGCACTGTGGAGACGATGTTGAATCCCTTGCCGTCGAGGTTCACCTGGCCGGGGGGCCCCTCAAACTGTACAATGTGTACAGCCGGCCACGCTGTAAAAGCTTAGACATCAGCCAGGTCTGTGCTTCGGCTGCACACGACCGAGTGATCATAGGGGGAGACTTCAATGCACACCACCCCATCCTGGCTCCCTGCCGGGCACCGGATGCGGCCGGCTATCACATAGCCGACGTGCTAGAGACATTCCCTGAGATCGCTCTCCTCAACACCTAAGAGCCAACGCATGTCAGAGGAGGGGTCTTAGACCTCACCCTGGCCACTGCGACTCTGGTGGGGAGGATTGGCTGGTGTGTCGATGAGACCGTCACAAGTGACCATTACGGCACTATAACTACCCTCATGGATGCTGGCCCAGCCGAAATCCTAAGACCGAATCCAAGATGGAAAACAGACAAGGCCAACTGGCAGGCGTTTCAAAATGCCTTGGCCCTCTGTCTGAGATGCAACAATCCCCCACAAAGCGAAAATGTGGAAGTGCTCGAAGCCAGCCTGCTAAACGCCATTAATGAAGCAGCCTCACAGACCATACCCAAAACTCGGCCTGGGTCCAGAAGTCACAAAGACGCCTGGTACTTCAATGACGAGATCAGGGAGGTCAACCACAGGGTGAACATGTGCCGAAAACTATTCCGAAGGCAAAGAACCCCTGACAACCTATCCCTCCTAAGGGAAGCTGTCACGGATGCCAAGGAAACTGCCAACAGAGTCAGGCAGGAAAAGTGGCTGGAATGGTGTGAGTCCTTCGACCACCAAACCACCCTTTCAGAGCTGTGGCAACGGGTCAAGCGAGCTACCAGCCGCTCAGCCCCGAGGTGCACCCATCACGACCCCCAAGCAGAGGCTAACAGACTGGCGCACGAGTTCTCTGCGAGAACGAGCAGCAACAGTCTGCCAGCCGAGCTGAGGGCAAGACAAGAGCGTCTACAGCCAGACAGACACGCTCAGATCAGAGAAAGGGCAGCCGAACCCGATAACTCAGACGTTATCTTTTCTCTGAGGGAACTAAGGAAAGCCTATAAAACCAGTTCCAACACAGCCCCGGGCTCTGATGGGATCTCGTACCCCATTATCTCCCACCTAGGACTAGCAGGTGAGCGTGCACTCTTGCAACTCATCAACAAGTCCTGGGAAACTTCCACTCTACCCCAGAGTTGGAAGAGGGCTACCATAGTTCCCGTCCCAAAACCAAAGGAGCCGGGGAAGTACCGCCCCATCTCTCTGCTCAGCTGCCTGGTCAAGACGGCCGAGAGGATGGTACTAAACCGGCTTCAATGGAAAACGGGACCCCCGCACGAACACCTTCACGGGTTCACAAGGGGCATGGGCACAGCACACAGCTTAGCCACGCTCTTAAGCACAATCAGCAAGGGCCAAGCTGTGGTGGTATTCCTTGACCTGGAGAAGGCTTTTGAACTGGCAAGTCTGCTTGCCATTCAGGAAAGCCTGATCCAGAAGGGAATCAGAGGAAAGCTCTTGGCTTGGATAGGTGACTACTTCAGGAACAGGACTGCCAATGTCAAATTCCAGGGTCACCTATCGCAGCACATGCCGCTCGAAAATGGAACGCCACAGGGTGGGGTTCTCAGTCCAGCCCTATTCAACACTTTAATGTCCTGCATCCTCAACATAAACCTCCCAGTGGGGTGCCAGATCATCTCGTATGCAGACGATCTCGTTATCACCTCCACTGGACCACGCAGCCAGAATAAAGCCCAGCGTTGTCTGGACCTCGTGTCAGAGGAGTGTTGTAGGACGGGACTAAAGATCTCTGCTGCCAAATCCAAAGCCATGGCTTTGAGACAGAGAGTTCGAGGCACAAGACTGAAAATCCAGGGAGTGGAATTAGAATGGGTCAAGGACTACCTATACCTTGGGGTAAGGATAGACCGGACCCTCTCCTTCCATAAGGAGGTCCAGTACCTGGTTGACCGAACCAAAGCAAGACTGTCTGTCATGAGAGCAATGACTGGGAGACGCATAGGGGCCAGACACAAAGTACTAAGATCATTCTATGTACATGCTGTCCGGCCCATTGTGGACTATGCCTCAGTCGCTCTAATTGCTGCAAAGAAAAAGCACACAGACAAATTAGAAACAGTCCAAAATGAAGCTGCCAGGATCATTCTGGGTGCCCCGAGGTGGACGAAGGTCCTCAACCTCCTGATGAAGGCAAACCTTCTCCCCCTGGACTCACGAATCGATCTAACGGCAACACAATTCCTGTCAAAGGTCATCCAGGCTCCCAGGAACACAAGCCTAAGACAAAAATTAGTCAGATGCCTCGAACAAGACAACGAGCTCGTTGCAAACAACTCCCGGCTGTCTCATACAGCCAGGGTGTTGATACGCCATCAGCTCAAAGAACAGCTTCTTGCTAAGGGCATGGACTCCCCCCATCCCGACTTTGCCGAAGCCCCGCCGTGGGCACTGAGCCTGATAGAGTTCAACATAATGAGGCTGTCAATGAAAAAGAGCCTATACCCCATGCCTAGCCTAAAGGCAGAAGCCCACAGGGTCATTGCAGCCATCACTCCTCCGGGTAGTAGAACATACTACACGGATGGATCGATCCCTTGAGCCACACTGCAGGCGCCGGCTTTGCAGCTAGGGATGCCACGCGATCCATGAGGGTAACAGACAACGCCTCCTCGCTACAGGCAGAGGCAGTTGCAATCATGGGAGCCCTAGGCCACGCGTCCCTAAGGGAAGGACACGTGGTCATACACACACACTCCAGGGCAGCCATTGACTGTCTTCAGCACAGCTCACCCACAGACAACATCTACCTACTGACCACGATTCTCACAATGGCACAGAGAATTCTTGCTCAGGGTAGAAGAATTATCATCAACTGGGTCCCAAGCCACATCGGCATCAGAGGGAACGAGCTTGCTGACAGACTAGCCGTCGCTGGCAGGGGTATGCCCCCAAATCCCATGACGATAAAACCGAGCCGAAAATGACTTATGGAGAAGTGTGCCTTGGTCGGTCGTACCTTCCTACGGCAGCTCCACAGAGAGGAAACGAGAACCTCCCCCTCGGCCAGCTGGTACTCAGACGCCACAGGCTCTGAACCACTGGCACTCTCTGAAGTAAGCAACAGAGGTACCGAAGTCATTCTTCACAGAATGCGCCTAGGTTACCACTGTGCATGGCAGATTATCCCAACAATCGAACGCGATGAATGGTGCTGCAGGCACTGCGGCGAGCCGAACGCCACACTAGTTCACTACCTAGAAAATTGTAACCATACACAATTCCTGAGACATGGACCGCCCACAACAGCCGCCGTGCTGGTAAAGAGGCTATGCGAAATGCTTACACCATGGCGGCAGGAGCGCTTGCTGGCAATCCCGCCGCCACGGTAAGCACCGAGTGTCAGACAACTCAATGAGACAGCCGTAAAAAAGCTGACACAGGCCGGGCCATATCTAGAAGGCCCGGGCGAAGCTAAAACTTCGCAAACCAACCCCCCCCTCCCTTCACAGAGAGTGATTCCCGGAAGCGGTTGACCTCAATTGACGTGGGATCCATAGAATTAGGAATATTTTGGCACATTTTTTAGCATTTCTTAGTACCATGCAATTTTATAATGAAATTAATTAGGCCATAAGGTAGATATACTTTTATATTATGTATACCTAGTGTAATACTAGAGAGAGTACAGCTAATGACAATGGTAAATGATATTATATATGAATCAGAATGAAGAAAACAGCAATGAAAGAAAATCGATTACAGGAATAAATACGCCGGACCTATATGTAAATATACACACGCACATTTGTGTTTGTTCTAAGGAGTTCTAAAACTACATTCTAGTATCACTGCCTTTGTAACAGTTATTTTTCTTATATGCACTAGGAACATAAAGTAAATACAAAATAATCAGTTGTCATTTATTAGAATGAAAGAGACATCTTTCGTGTCATATATACATATATATAAAGTTTTCTAGTACCACTGCCTTTGTAACAGCTATTTTTCTTATATGCACTAGGAACATAAAGTAAATACAAAATAATCAGTTGTCATTTATTAGAATGAAAGAGACATCTTTCGTGTCATATATACATATATATAAAGTTTTCTATTCCTCCCTCTCCACTTCAAAGAATAATCTTCTCCTCGCATAAGGAGTCCGAGAGTGCCGTACATCGTATCTCCTCGCCCTCCGGACCGCCCTCCTTCGGAAGATCACTGGACTTTCAACTGATGATACGATATGTGGCGTACACAAGAGTGGACTCATTGGCGGTAACAAAGTATCTGGTGTTCCTGCCACGGCTTCAAAACATGTAGGAATCATGTCTGGATGTGAAATATTATCAGCCATTGGTAGGACTGGCGAGGTTGCAGGTGAGATCATTGTTAGTTGTGTATGTCAAATTTTACTAAGAACTGATATATGAATCATTTTCTTTGCCGTGGTGCCTCTTGGTGAAGTGAGGTCAGAGGATAATTTAAATTGTTTTCAGCAATTGCGGTTGCTTGGACCGTGAATGAATGTTAGATTCCTATATCAAAAATATGAATTGAGTTTCAAATTGCATATTAAAAAGATAAATCCCCCAAAAGCTTCACGATAATGCTTACGTCCAGTATAATTATGGTGGTAATGATAAAGAAAATAACAGCAATGAGAGAAATTTGGTTACAGGAAAAAAGAAACCGGAATTAGATGCAAATGTAGATATGCACACATGTGTTTGTGTTTACATATAAACACACATACCCACGCTTGCATGTACACACGCATTTATATAGTGTTAGGATTAGGATACAGAAAAACCCGCTTTATGAAAAGACTTTTATATTGTTTATCATTCAGCAGTATTAGATTAGATTAACTCGATTAGAGAAAAAACAGCTAAATAGCTGGTTTTAGATATATAGAAATATGTACAAAGGCGCACATTTCTATAAATACATATCTGTGTTGCATATATATATATATATATATATATATATATATATATATATATATATATTGCATGTATATGTAAAGTATCCAGTAATCTAGAATCACCATAGGTGGTGATTCCATTAGTCGGTTGACCTCTTCTGACCCAATGTCTGTTTGACCTATAATGAGTACAATAACCAGGAACTCAGTATTACTCAGAATCCTCACACTGCCTTCACAGAGAGTGATTTTGCGGAAGCGGTTGACCTCAATTGACGTGGGATGCCCTATGATGAGGGATGATGTCGCCGCCCCAGATGCGCTGATGATACCTTATGATGTAGTGATCCCATATGACGCGGGATGATGTCGATGCCCCGGATACGCTGAAGATGCCCCATGATGCAAGATGACGTCTTGGCATCGGACGCGCTGTGGTGGTTGCGTGCGTGTACGTACTTACGCCGGGACAATATAATGTTTTGTGGCACCTAACTAATGATTCATAATAGTCTCTCATACCCATGTGGTTCTCTTGTACCCATTTCCCACAGTTAACCAATCAGAATTGCGTGTAAAAGAGCCTTTGACAACTCAGGTCTAAAGTCTATATCTACATCAACAACATAAACTCCGAATCCCTTAAACTTCGGCTACGCTACCATTTGAATTAACAATATATCAGGGAATGTTGATCTTGTGGGAAAAGCCCACTGTAATTTTATGAAGGAATATGCAAGAACCTGTTTTAATATAATGGCGTCGATCGGAGAAACGCTACAAGTTATTTTGGCGGCATCGCTGGTGATCCTGCAGTTACGCTAATGAATGAGCTGGGATTTTATCGTGTTTCATATCAGTTCCCTTTTTAGCATTGTACCAGGAGTCGAACCCATTTTAGCCTCTTGCCTATCAAGTTTTTACTTTTTTTCAATGTTTTATAGTCCGAGTATGGATGCAACTTCATGTGTGTTAACTGCTATCGGATAGTTCGTGAACATCAGTGATAAGTGAACTTAATGAGAGCATCTTTTCGATGATACTGCCGGATGATGTGCACTTTAGATGCTGTTAGGATATCTTGATGTAATTCCTTTTAGTGGTTGTAGTTATATCCGCAAATTTGTTACTTTGAGGCCGGATGTTCTATCGGTAAGCCTCGTTTATGAAACCTCAATTCGTTCAAGTGATAATCGTATTCAGTAATGTTTCTTCATGTGGAGATGTTTGTACTGCCAATTTTCTCAGGGATATTGGAAGCAAGTTGTTTTTCCAACGTTTGTGAACAAAATTACGTGAATAAAAATTTTACCCTCGGGATGTAGTCGCCATCTTGAACCACATGTTAACGTTCAGTGTTGTCTTATTGTTTCGATGTTCCAAATTATTTCGTACACTAACGTAATTTTTGTGTAATTGCAAACCTTAGTGCCTCGGTATCATCGAATGGATCTTTAAAATGAGTTTCATGTATTTTATTTTTTCTACCTTTTTTACCTTTTATCGTTCACTATGATCGCCTGATATCTGCGCGTACAAGTTGACGGGCTGACTACTTGCTATATTGTCTCTGCTAGCTTAACCTTGCAATAGCCATGCCAAGGCGGAATAGGAGGAGCTCCCGTAGCGCGGATGATGACCCGCCAGAACTCGAAGCCATGAATGAAATATCAATGTACGATGAACTCTTACGTAAGATCAATGAGTTAAGCGAGCACGTGAAACAGTTAGAAAATCGTAATGTTGAGTTAGGAGGCCTTCTCTCACGGTCAACAAATCAAAGTAAGAGTGACGAGAGTATAAATGTTGCGAATGTAGGGTACATTATCAACAAGGAGAATATTCCTTTATTTAAAGCCGAGGTACCTGCTTCCCAACCACTGAAACGTAACACAGAACTTGAAGGATGGTTACGACAAATAGAAAATCTAACTAAGCCTCGAAGTGATGATGCATTTATACGATCGGCACGTGCAACTTGCAGGGGAACAGCAGATCTAGTAATAAACTCGCCCCTATTTGATGACATTGATACGTGGGAATTGTTTAAGCGAAAGTTAAGGGAAAAATTCCGCGGCACTTGCTCTACAGCGTATTTCTTCAGACTTGTTTACGAAAACCAGATGACTGTAGGTCAGGCACCATTTGATTTTTATTTGCAGCTAGAGGGTGCGATATATCAAGGTTACAGAGACTACCCGACTGCGATAGGGGAACCCGATGAACTGATTCGTAGAGTATTTTTGCAGGGTCTGCCTGGTTGGCTGAGAGAAGTTCTTGCTTTAAAAGAGGGTGACTCTCTACCACAAGTCGTTGACGCAGCTCAACGAGTTTGGAACACGCGAGTTGGAGTGCGGCACCATGATGGCCCCTCGCAGATAAGTTTAGCCCCTCGCGAACCCGCCATGGCTCGCTCTCGTCCTCACGTAGCCGCTACAGGTGAGCAACCCTCAAAGTTTTGTAGCTTCCATAAAAGCCACACTCATAACACAGGAGAGTGTCGGGCTAGGAGAGATGCACGCCGGTGTTTTAATTGCTCACAGACTGGGCACATAGCGAGAGTTTGTCCCTTTCCGATTCGCCAGGGAACCGCGTGCGTCCCCACCTCTCCTGGCGACAGAAATGGGACGCAAAATCAATCCGATCAGTGACGAGATCAAGTCAGGCAGACCTATGATCAAACTTAGAGTAAATGGTGTAATTATTGATTGTTTCATTGACAGCGGGTCGGAGGCGACCATCGTGAAGAGTGAGGCAATGCGCTTATTAAATATTAAAAAGAAAAAGGGGTTAACTAAACAATTGCGCGGTGTTTCTGGTAATATGCTAACTGTCGATGCCGAATGCAATGTGAAGTTCTCAGTAGATAAAGATATATCATGTGTTCATCATGTTTGCTGTGTCTCAAAGGTTTCTTTTCCTGCCCCTGTGCTAATTTCAAGTTTGTTCATAATCTGTCACCTCACAAATCCTATTTAATGTTACAAGGGCGTAAGTTATCTGTTACCTACACTGACGCACAATCTTCGTGTATCACGGCCATCAGTAATCCTGCAACGAGTAGCATGTCATACGGTGACTCTAATAAAGTGCACGCCCTGCGTACTGTTTTGTGCCCTCCTCATACATGGAGATTTGTTGAGGGTCGAGTGCCGAGGAGCTTTTCGGGGTCGACTGCATTCAAGTGAATTAAGTGATTCCATGCTAGTACCGAAATCATTAGTGTCTGTATATAACCGATGTGTGTTCGTATGGGTTGTCAATACGGACTCGAGACCTAAGATGATAAAAAATGGGACATGTTTGGCAGAGGTCAGTGAAGCAGACGCGGTTGTTGCCGCGGGAGATGGTGAGGACGGATCCCGTCAGGGGAGCGATTCGGTCGAGGATTCCGCAAGTGATCGTAATGAGGCTTTAGAGGAAGGTGATGAACTCAATGAATTCAATGATGATTTTGATGAATATTATGGGACGCTGGATTCTGGTTACGAGGATTCCGAATTCACCATCTTTCCCGACATCGATCTCCGTCCTTCCGCCGACGCGACGGGTAATGTGAGCGCGTGTGCTAGTGCCGCCATGTTAGGTGTTAATCTCAACCATTTAGATGAATTGCAGCAACATCATCTTTGCAAGGTGATCGCTAAATTCCCTAAATTATTTTCGGATGACTCCATGCCAGGTCATGTGCCGGGAGTTGAGCACCGTATCGTAATTAATGACTCTAAACCCGTGTGTGTCCGTCAGTGGCGCTTACCCGAGAAGACGAAAGCTTTCATTCGCAATGAGTGCGATAAGATGAGAGATGAGGGAGTAATAGAGCCTTCGTCGTCACCATGGTTATCTCCGGTGGTCCTCGTTCGTAAGAAGAACGGTACCACGAGGTTTTGCATTGACTTTCGAGGGTTAAATGCGGTGACTGTCGCCGATAGTTATCCTATGCCTCGTGTTGACGAACTCATCGACGAACTGAGAGATACGTCTTGGTTTACAGTTCTCGACGCTAAAAATGCGTATTGGTCGATTTCTGTAGCGCCTGAGGATCGTTCGAAGACCGCGTTTTCCGACGGACATCGCCTGTGGCAGTTCACACGATTACCGTTTGGTCTAGCTACGGCCCCTAGCACATTTCAAAGAACCATCAATATGGTATTATCCACGGTACTAGGGCGACATACGGTAGCTTACCTCGATGACGTTGTTGTGCACAGTTCCTCATTCGAAGAGCATATAGAGCATCTAACAGAAACATTACAGCTTCTAAATAAGGCAGGGTTTAGATTGAATCGCGAAAAATGCGAGTTGGCAACACGTGAATTTAAATTTCTGGATTTCAAGGTCACTCCAGAGGGAATTTTACCGGACCCTGACAAGGTCATTGCCACAAATAACATGCCTGCTCCCCATACTGTCAAAGCGGTCCGCAGATTTCTTGGCTGTAGTGGTTATTTCAGAAAACACATTCCCCATTATGCTGCTGCCGCTGCCCTACTTATGAGGAAGATGAGGAAGAAAAGGCATTCAACATCCTTAAACAATCTCTTGTAGAAGCTCCTGTCTTGAAGAAACCAAACTTCACTTTGCCATTTGAGGTTCATTGTGATGCCTCAAAGTTAGCATTAGGAGCCTGCCTTATGCAGAGAGGCCCAGATAATACCCCTCATGCAGTAACATATTTTTCCCGTAAACTTAGAGGTCCCGAAACGAGGTATCCGGCGATAGATATTGAAGCACTCGCTGTGATAGAGGGGGTTCGTGCTTTTGACCACTACCTGTATGGCAATAAATTCCTAATATTCACGGACCACAGACCACTAACGTTCGTCTTCCATCGTCGTACGAAATCTCCGCGGATGTCGAAGTGGTCCCATAAGTTATCTAACTATCAGTATAAACTCTTATACAAGAAAGGTTCGTCTAATCATGTCCCTGACTATCTTGGTCGTGTTGCTAACATTGATGCCAGTGCTCTTGACCTACAGAAGGTTCGTGATGCTCAGCTGAAGGATCCGCTATGGCGAGAGGTCATTCGATACCCGGAGGAAAGAGCTGTGCCGCGACGAAAGCTACCTCTGCCCTTAGAAGAGTTCGAATTAATTAATGGCATTCTTTATCATGTTCGACACTTGCCGGACCGTCTCTTGCACCAGCTGGTCATCCCTAGGGAGCTACGTAATGTTGCTATAAAACTGGTTCACTCTTCACCTCTTGGAGCACATTCAGGAGTCTACAGGACATACTGTAAAATTCGTGATCTATTTTATTTTCCCAACCTTCTCAGGGAGACCAGGCAGCTTGTGCGTTCGTGTGCAGTATCACCTATGGCAAACGCTCCAGATGTTCATTTGCCACTTGAAAGAGTAAGTGCCGACCTCATGGATCTCCACAGCTCCACCAGTGGAAATCGGTTTTTACTTTCGATCGTCGATCACCTGACTCGTTACCTTCAGCTCATCCCTCTGCCTTGCAGGAGTGCAGAAACAGTGGCTGAGGCTTTCATTAATAACTTCGTGACTATATTTGGGCCACCGCGTGTTATACAGACAGATAATGGTAGCGAATTTTGCAACCGTCTATTTCAACAGGTATGCAGTATTATCCAAACAAAGATGTCGTTTACGACGGTGTATCATGCACAAGCCAATGGTATGGTTGAAAGGACTAATAGAGTGGTAAAAGACGCGCTGGCAACTCTAACGGAGAGCCGACCCGACACCTGGGATCAGTATCTCCCCCAGGTTCGTTTGGCCCTCAACTCCTCGGTACATCGAAGCATCGGAGAACAGCTGATCTACCTCATGACTGGTCATCACGGTCACTTCCCCCTGGGGCCCACCAACGATGTCACGATTGCAGCAGATTCGGCGAAGAGGTTTCAGGAACGTCTTCAGGTTGCGAGGTCAGTGGCAGTAGAAACTTCGCGTCGTGCACGAGAAGGTTGGGCGCGCACCTACAACAAACGCGTCCGCAAGCACTTCCAGCCTAACGTAGGGGGCCTTGTCGGGTGAAGGTACACCCAGGGCACCGTCGTGGTCCAGGTCGCGCCCTTGGTGACCGATGGCGCGGTCCCGCGAGAATAGTGAAAAGAATCGGACCAGTCTCTTATTTGTGCAAGGAAGTGAGCGAGCCATACCGCGAGCTGAAGTGCCACATCAATCAACTGAAAGAATTTGTTCCTGAACAAGAATTGCAATTTACTGAGGTCGTTGCTGATGATTCGCTTCCTCTAGAATGCGAGGACTGGGATCAACCTGGAGAGCCATGGCGTCTTGCCCTTTTGTCCGCTGTTCGGGCTGCAGAATATTAAATGGTTTTGTAATTTTGTTTACTTGTATTATGTATATAAGGATCCTATTTTAAGTATTGAATTTTAGTTTTATAGGTTGTACGTTTTGGGTATCACAGTTTTTTCGAAGGCACTAAGATATGTAGGAGTTGTATGCATATGTGATGGTTTATGCCTTTTACCTGTACTAATCTTTCTTTTGGCATTCTTTGGCAGAAGTGACTGGGGGTTGTCTTGCTGATAGTTTTGTTCCCAGCTGGAATCGTGGTGTCGCATCTTCCACCCCGAGAGACGAATGATGTGATGGCTGCAGCCGAAGGCCATGAGGACCTGCTTGGGCGTGGACCGTGTTCGCTCGCTTCAGATCGGGTGTCCCTGTGATGTCTTCTACTGAGCTGGAGCTTCCTATAAACTGGATGGGCTCGGAGGTGTACGAGGGATCGGAGGTCATACGGATACCTGCCGCCGGACGGAGCGAGCTCACACGTTGGTGATGGAGGAAGTTGTAGTGATGCCCTACGATGCGGGATGATGTCGCCGCCCCGGATACGCTGAGGATACCTTATGATATAGTGATGCCATATGACGCGGGATGATGTCGATGCCCCGGATACGCTGAAGATGCCCCATGATGCAAGATGACGTCGCGGCCCCGGACGCGCTGTGGTGGTTGCGTGCGTCTACGTACTTACGCCGGGACAATATAATGTTTTGTGGCACCTAACTAATGATATATAATGGTCTCTCATACCCATGTGGTTCTCTTGTACCCATTTCCCACAGTTAACCAATCAGAATTGCGTGTAAAAGAGCCTTTGACAACTCAGGTCTAAAGTCTATATCTACATCAACAACATAAACTCCGAATCCCTTAAACTTCGGCTACGCTACCATTTGAATTAACAATATATCAGGGAATGTTGATCTTGTGGGAAAAGCCCACTGTAATTTTATGAAGGAATATGCAAGAACCTGTTTTAATATAATGGCGTCGATCGGAGAAACGCTACAAGTTATTTTGGCGGCATCGCTGGTGATCCTGCAGTTACGCTAATGAATGAGCTGGGATTTTATCGTGTTTCATATCAGTTCCCTTTTTAGCATTGTACCAGGAGTCGAACCCATTTTAGCCTCTTGCCTATCAAGTTTTTACTTTTTTTCAATGTTTTATAGTCCGAGTATGGATGCAACTTCATGTGTGTTAACTGCTATCGGATAGTTCGTGAACATCAGTGATAAGTGAACTTAATGAGAGCATCTTTTCGATGATACTGCCGGATGATGTGCACTTTAGATGCTGTTAGGATATCTTGATGTAATTCCTTTTAGTGGTTGTAGTTATATCCGCAAATTTGTTACTTTGAGGCCGGATGTTCTATCGGTAAGCCTCGTTTATGAAACCTCAATTCGTTCAAGTGATAATCGTATTCAGTAATGTTTCTTCATGTGGAGATGTTTGTACTGCCAATTTTCTCAGGGATATTGGAAGCAAGTTGTTTTTCCAACGTTTGTGAACAAAATTACGTGAATAAAAATTTTACCCTCGGGATGTAGTCGCCATCTTGAACCACATGTTAACGTTCAGTGTTGTCTTATTGTTTCGATGTTCCAAATTATTTCGTACACTAACGTAATTTTTGTGTAATTGCAAACCTTAGTGCCTCGGTATCATCGAATGGATCTTTAAAATGAGTTTCATGTATTTTATTTTTTCTACCTTTTTTACCTTTTATCGTTCACTATGATCGCCTGATATCTGCGCGTACAAGTTGACGGGCTGACTACTTGCTATATTGTCTCTGCTAGCTTAACCTTGCAATAGCCATGCCAAGGCGGAATAGGAGGAGCTCCCGTAGCGCGGATGATGACCCGCCAGAACTCGAAGCCATGAATGAAATATCAATGTACGATGAACTCTTACGTAAGATCAATGAGTTAAGCGAGCACGTGAAACAGTTAGAAAATCGTAATGTTGAGTTAGGAGGCCTTCTCTCACGGTCAACAAATCAAAGTAAGAGTGACGAGAGTATAAATGTTGCGAATGTAGGGTACATTATCAACAAGGAGAATATTCCTTTATTTAAAGCCGAGGTACCTGCTTCCCAACCACTGAAACGTAACACAGAACTTGAAGGATGGTTACGACAAATAGAAAATCTAACTAAGCCTCGAAGTGATGATGCATTTATACGATCGGCACGTGCAACTTGCAGGGGAACAGCAGATCTAGTAATAAACTCGCCCCTATTTGATGACATTGATACGTGGGAATTGTTTAAGCGAAAGTTAAGGGAAAAATTCCGCGGCACTTGCTCTACAGCGTATTTCTTCAGACTTGTTTACGAAAACCAGATGACTGTAGGTCAGGCACCATTTGATTTTTATTTGCAGCTAGAGGGTGCGATATATCAAGGTTACAGAGACTACCCGACTGCGATAGGGGAACCCGATGAACTGATTCGTAGAGTATTTTTGCAGGGTCTGCCTGGTTGGCTGAGAGAAGTTCTTGCTTTAAAAGAGGGTGACTCTCTACCACAAGTCGTTGACGCAGCTCAACGAGTTTGGAACACGCGAGTTGGAGTGCGGCACCATGATGGCCCCTCGCAGATAAGTTTAGCCCCTCGCGAACCCGCCATGGCTCGCTCTCGTCCTCACGTAGCCGCTACAGGTGAGCAACCCTCAAAGTTTTGTAGCTTCCATAAAAGCCACACTCATAACACAGGAGAGTGTCGGGCTAGGAGAGATGCACGCCGGTGTTTTAATTGCTCACAGACTGGGCACATAGCGAGAGTTTGTCCCTTTCCGATTCGCCAGGGAACCGCGTGCGTCCCCACCTCTCCTGGCGACAGAAATGGGACGCAAAATCAATCCGATCAGTGACGAGATCAAGTCAGGCAGACCTATGATCAAACTTAGAGTAAATGGTGTAATTATTGATTGTTTCATTGACAGCGGGTCGGAGGCGACCATCGTGAAGAGTGAGGCAATGCGCTTATTAAATATTAAAAAGAAAAAGGGGTTAACTAAACAATTGCGCGGTGTTTCTGGTAATATGCTAACTGTCGATGCCGAATGCAATGTGAAGTTCTCAGTAGATAAAGATATATCATGTGTTCATCATGTTTGCTGTGTCTCAAAGGTTTCTTTTCCTGCCCCTGTGCTAATTTCAAGTTTGTTCATAATCTGTCACCTCACAAATCCTATTTAATGTTACAAGGGCGTAAGTTATCTGTTACCTACACTGACGCACAATCTTCGTGTATCACGGCCATCAGTAATCCTGCAACGAGTAGCATGTCATACGGTGACTCTAATAAAGTGCACGCCCTGCGTACTGTTTTGTGCCCTCCTCATACATGGAGATTTGTTGAGGGTCGAGTGCCGAGGAGCTTTTCGGGGTCGACTGCATTCAAGTGAATTAAGTGATTCCATGCTAGTACCGAAATCATTAGTGTCTGTATATAACCGATGTGTGTTCGTATGGGTTGTCAATACGGACTCGAGACCTAAGATGATAAAAAATGGGACATGTTTGGCAGAGGTCAGTGAAGCAGACGCGGTTGTTGCCGCGGGAGATGGTGAGGACGGATCCCGTCAGGGGAGCGATTCGGTCGAGGATTCCGCAAGTGATCGTAATGAGGCTTTAGAGGAAGGTGATGAACTCAATGAATTCAATGATGATTTTGATGAATATTATGGGACGCTGGATTCTGGTTACGAGGATTCCGAATTCACCATCTTTCCCGACATCGATCTCCGTCCTTCCGCCGACGCGACGGGTAATGTGAGCGCGTGTGCTAGTGCCGCCATGTTAGGTGTTAATCTCAACCATTTAGATGAATTGCAGCAACATCATCTTTGCAAGGTGATCGCTAAATTCCCTAAATTATTTTCGGATGACTCCATGCCAGGTCATGTGCCGGGAGTTGAGCACCGTATCGTAATTAATGACTCTAAACCCGTGTGTGTCCGTCAGTGGCGCTTACCCGAGAAGACGAAAGCTTTCATTCGCAATGAGTGCGATAAGATGAGAGATGAGGGAGTAATAGAGCCTTCGTCGTCACCATGGTTATCTCCGGTGGTCCTCGTTCGTAAGAAGAACGGTACCACGAGGTTTTGCATTGACTTTCGAGGGTTAAATGCGGTGACTGTCGCCGATAGTTATCCTATGCCTCGTGTTGACGAACTCATCGACGAACTGAGAGATACGTCTTGGTTTACAGTTCTCGACGCTAAAAATGCGTATTGGTCGATTTCTGTAGCGCCTGAGGATCGTTCGAAGACCGCGTTTTCCGACGGACATCGCCTGTGGCAGTTCACACGATTACCGTTTGGTCTAGCTACGGCCCCTAGCACATTTCAAAGAACCATCAATATGGTATTATCCACGGTACTAGGGCGACATACGGTAGCTTACCTCGATGACGTTGTTGTGCACAGTTCCTCATTCGAAGAGCATATAGAGCATCTAACAGAAACATTACAGCTTCTAAATAAGGCAGGGTTTAGATTGAATCGCGAAAAATGCGAGTTGGCAACACGTGAATTTAAATTTCTGGATTTCAAGGTCACTCCAGAGGGAATTTTACCGGACCCTGACAAGGTCATTGCCACAAATAACATGCCTGCTCCCCATACTGTCAAAGCGGTCCGCAGATTTCTTGGCTGTAGTGGTTATTTCAGAAAACACATTCCCCATTATGCTGCTGCCGCTGCCCTACTTATGAGGAAGATGAGGAAGAAAAGGCATTCAACATCCTTAAACAATCTCTTGTAGAAGCTCCTGTCTTGAAGAAACCAAACTTCACTTTGCCATTTGAGGTTCATTGTGATGCCTCAAAGTTAGCATTAGGAGCCTGCCTTATGCAGAGAGGCCCAGATAATACCCCTCATGCAGTAACATATTTTTCCCGTAAACTTAGAGGTCCCGAAACGAGGTATCCGGCGATAGATATTGAAGCACTCGCTGTGATAGAGGGGGTTCGTGCTTTTGACCACTACCTGTATGGCAATAAATTCCTAATATTCACGGACCACAGACCACTAACGTTCGTCTTCCATCGTCGTACGAAATCTCCGCGGATGTCGAAGTGGTCCCATAAGTTATCTAACTATCAGTATAAACTCTTATACAAGAAAGGTTCGTCTAATCATGTCCCTGACTATCTTGGTCGTGTTGCTAACATTGATGCCAGTGCTCTTGACCTACAGAAGGTTCGTGATGCTCAGCTGAAGGATCCGCTATGGCGAGAGGTCATTCGATACCCGGAGGAAAGAGCTGTGCCGCGACGAAAGCTACCTCTGCCCTTAGAAGAGTTCGAATTAATTAATGGCATTCTTTATCATGTTCGACACTTGCCGGACCGTCTCTTGCACCAGCTGGTCATCCCTAGGGAGCTACGTAATGTTGCTATAAAACTGGTTCACTCTTCACCTCTTGGAGCACATTCAGGAGTCTACAGGACATACTGTAAAATTCGTGATCTATTTTATTTTCCCAACCTTCTCAGGGAGACCAGGCAGCTTGTGCGTTCGTGTGCAGTATCACCTATGGCAAACGCTCCAGATGTTCATTTGCCACTTGAAAGAGTAAGTGCCGACCTCATGGATCTCCACAGCTCCACCAGTGGAAATCGGTTTTTACTTTCGATCGTCGATCACCTGACTCGTTACCTTCAGCTCATCCCTCTGCCTTGCAGGAGTGCAGAAACAGTGGCTGAGGCTTTCATTAATAACTTCGTGACTATATTTGGGCCACCGCGTGTTATACAGACAGATAATGGTAGCGAATTTTGCAACCGTCTATTTCAACAGGTATGCAGTATTATCCAAACAAAGATGTCGTTTACGACGGTGTATCATGCACAAGCCAATGGTATGGTTGAAAGGACTAATAGAGTGGTAAAAGACGCGCTGGCAACTCTAACGGAGAGCCGACCCGACACCTGGGATCAGTATCTCCCCCAGGTTCGTTTGGCCCTCAACTCCTCGGTACATCGAAGCATCGGAGAACAGCTGATCTACCTCATGACTGGTCATCACGGTCACTTCCCCCTGGGGCCCACCAACGATGTCACGATTGCAGCAGATTCGGCGAAGAGGTTTCAGGAACGTCTTCAGGTTGCGAGGTCAGTGGCAGTAGAAACTTCGCGTCGTGCACGAGAAGGTTGGGCGCGCACCTACAACAAACGCGTCCGCAAGCACTTCCAGCCTAACGTAGGGGGCCTTGTCGGGTGAAGGTACACCCAGGGCACCGTCGTGGTCCAGGTCGCGCCCTTGGTGACCGATGGCGCGGTCCCGCGAGAATAGTGAAAAGAATCGGACCAGTCTCTTATTTGTGCAAGGAAGTGAGCGAGCCATACCGCGAGCTGAAGTGCCACATCAATCAACTGAAAGAATTTGTTCCTGAACAAGAATTGCAATTTACTGAGGTCGTTGCTGATGATTCGCTTCCTCTAGAATGCGAGGACTGGGATCAACCTGGAGAGCCATGGCGTCTTGCCCTTTTGTCCGCTGTTCGGGCTGCAGAATATTAAATGGTTTTGTAATTTTGTTTACTTGTATTATGTATATAAGGATCCTATTTTAAGTATTGAATTTTAGTTTTATAGGTTGTACGTTTTGGGTATCACAGTTTTTTCGAAGGCACTAAGATATGTAGGAGTTGTATGCATATGTGATGGTTTATGCCTTTTACCTGTACTAATCTTTCTTTTGGCATTCTTTGGCAGAAGTGACTGGGGGTTGTCTTGCTGATAGTTTTGTTCCCAGCTGGAATCGTGGTGTCGCATCTTCCACCCCGAGAGACGAATGATGTGATGGCTGCAGCCGAAGGCCATGAGGACCTGCTTGGGCGTGGACCGTGTTCGCTCGCTTCAGATCGGGTGTCCCTGTGATGTCTTCTACTGAGCTGGAGCTTCCTATAAACTGGATGGGCTCGGAGGTGTACGAGGGATCGGAGGTCATACGGATACCTGCCGCCGGACGGAGCGAGCTCACACGTTGGTGATGGAGGAAGTTGTAGTGATGCCCTACGATGCGGGATGATGTCGCCGCCCCGGATACGCTGAGGATACCTTATGATATAGTGATGCCATATGACGCGGGATGATGTCGATGCCCCGGATACGCTGAAGATGCCCCATGATGCAAGATGACGTCGCGGCCCCGGACGCGCTGTGGTGGTTGCGTGCGTCTACGTACTTACGCCGGGACAATATAATGTTTTGTGGCACCTAACTAATGATATATAATGGTCTCTCATACCCATGTGGTTCTCTTGTACCCATTTCCCACAGTTAACCAATCAGAATTGCGTGTAAAAGAGCCTTTGACAACTCAGGTCTAAAGTCTATATTAGGGGGGCATATGACCTTTAACTGCTCTCTTCCTTGCTTACGCACCCATTTCTTACGCTGCCTATGGGGCGGAACGAGCTTGTCTGGTGTTGGAGGACGCGTCCCGTTTTTGTCAGATAAGTACAGGCTTTAAGGGTAAATCACAACGCAGGCATTGCAACTCATATATATTCAGGGTGCCTTATGAAAATGTATGTGTCCATTTTATTAAAGGTTTTAATAAAGTGAAAGATGAAACAGTCTTTTAGAACGACCTCCATATCAACAACATAAATTCCGAATCCTTTAAACTTCGGCTACGCTACCATTTGAATTAACAATATATCAGGGAATGTTGATCTTGTGGGAAAAGCCCACTGTAATTTTATGAAGGAATATGCAAGAACCTGTTTTAATATAATGGCGTCGATGGGAGAAACGCTATAGGGATCCATAGAATTAGGAATATTTTGGCACATTTTTTAAGCATTTCATAGTACCATGTAATTTTATAATGAAATTAATTAGGCCATAAGGTAGATATACTTTTATATTATGTATACCTACCTGAAAAAAGTGTAATACTAGAGAGAGTACAGCTAATGACAATGGTAAATGATATATATGAATCAGTTTTTATTTGTGATGTTTCTTGTCTTGACAGAATGAAGAAAACAGCAATGAAAGAAAATCGATTACAGGAATAAAAACGACGGACCTATATGTAAATTTTACTAAGAACTGATATATGAATAATTTTCTTTGCCGTGGTGCCTCTTGGTGAAGTGAGGTCAGAGGATAATTTAAATTGTTTTCAGCAATTGCGGTTGCTTGGACCGTGAATGAATGTTAGATTCCTATATCAAAAATATGAATTGAGTTTCAAATTGCATATTAAGAAGATAAATCCCCCAAAAGCTTCACGATAATGCTTACGTCCAGTATAATTATGGTGGTAATGATAAAGAAAATAACAGCAATGAGAGAAAATTGGTTACAGGAAAAAAGAAACCGGAATTAGATGCAAATGTAGATATGCACACATTTGTTTGTGTTTACATATAAACACATACCCACACATGCATGTACACACGCATTTATATAGTGTTAGGATTAGGATACAGAAAAACACGCTTTATGAAAAGACTTTTATATTGTTTACCATTCAGCAGTATCAGCCTAAAGTTCTCCAATGCAGATAAAACACCACGGCCTCAGCTTTAAACTCGATTAGAGAAAAAAACAGCTAAATAGCTGGTTTTATATATATAGAAATACGCATAAAGGCGCACATTTCTATAAATACATATGTGTTGCATATATATATGAATATATATTGCATGTATATGTAAAGTATCCAGTAATCTAGAATCACCATAGGTGCCGATTCCTTTAGTCGGTTGACCTCTTCTGACTCAATGTCTGTTTGACCTATAATGAGTACAATAACCAGGAACTCAGTATTACTCAGAATCCTCACACTGCCTTCACAGAGAGTGATTCCCGGAAGCGGTTGACCTCAATTGACGTGGGATCCATAGAATTAGGAATATTTTGGCACATTTTTTAGCATTTCTTAGTACCATGCAATTTTATAATGAAATTAATTAGGCCATAAGGTAGATATGCTTTTATATTATGTATACCTAGTGTAATACTAGAGAGAGTACAGCTAATGACAATGGTAAATGATATTATATATGAATCAGAATGAAGAAAACAGCAATGAAAGAAAATCGATTACAGGAATAAATACGCCGGACCTATATGTAAATATACACACGCACATTTGTGTTTGTTCTAAGGAGTTCTAAAACTACATTATAGTATCACTGCCTTTGTAACAGTTATTTTACTTAAATGCACTAGGAACATAAAGTAAATACAAAATAATCAGTTGTCATTTATTAGAATGAAAGAGACATCTTTCGTGTCATACATACATATATATAAAGTTTTCTATTCCTCCCTCTCCACTTCAAAGAATAATCTTCTCCTCGCATAAGGAGTCCGAGACTGCCGTCCATCGTATCTCCTCGCCCTCCGGACCGCCCTCCTTCGGACGATCACTGGACTTTCAACTGATGATGCGATATGTGGCGTACACAAGAGTGGACTCATTGGCGGTAACAAAGTATCTGGTGTTCCTGCCATGGCTTCAAAACATATAGGAATCATGTCTGGATGTGAAATTTTATCAGCCATTGGTAGGACTGGCGAGGTTGCAGGTGAGATCATTGTTAGTTGTGTATGTCAAATTTTACTAAGAACTGATATATGAATCATTTTGTTTGCCGTGGTGCCTCTTGGTGAAGTGAGGTCAGAGGATAATCTAAATTGTTTTCAGCAATTGCGGTTGCTTGGACCGTGAATGAATGTTATATTCCTATATCAAAAATATGAATTGAGTTTCAAATTGCATATTAAAAAGATAAATCCCCCAAAAGCTTCACGATAATGCTTACGTCCAGTATAATTATGGTGGTAATGATAAAGAAAATAACAGCAATGAGAGAAAATTGGTTACAGGAAAAAAGAAACTGGAATTACATGCAAATGTAGATATGCACACATTTGTTTGTGTTTACATATAAGCACACATACCCACGCTTGCATGTACACACGCATTTATATAGTGTTAGGATTAGGATACAGAAAAACACGCTTTATGACAAGACTTTTATATTGTTTATCATTCAGCAGTATTAGCCTAAAGTTCTCCAATACAGATAAAACACCACGGCCTCAGCTTTAAACTCGATTAAAGAAAAAACAGCTAAATAGCTGGTTTTAGATATATAGAAATACGCACAAAGGCGCACATTTCTATAAATACATATGTGTTGCATATATATATATATATATATATATATATATATATATGAATATATGTTGCATGTATATGTAAAGTATCAAGTAATCTAGAATCACCATAGGTGCCGATTCCTTTAGTCGGTTGACCTCTTCTGACCCAATGTCTGTTTGACCTATAATGAGTACAATAACCAGGAACTCAGTATTACTCAGAATCCTCACACTGCCTTCACAGAGAGTGATTCCCGGAAGCGGTTGACCTCAATTGACGTGGGATCCATAGAATTAGGAATATTTTGGCACATTTTTTAGCATTTCTTAGTACCAGAGTGGACTCATTAGCGGTAAGAAAGTATCTGGTGTTCCTGCCACGGCTTCAAAACATATAAGAATCATGTCTGGATGTGAAATATTATCAGCCATTGGTAGGACTGGCGAGGTTGCAGGTGAGACCATTGTTCCTTGTCAAATTTTACTAAGCGCTGATATATGAATCAGTTTCTTTGCCGTGGTGCCTCTTTGTGAAGTGAGGTCAGAGGATAATTGAGATTGTTTTCAGGAATTGTAGTTGATTGGACCGTGAATGAATGTTAGATTCCTATATCAAAAATATGAATTGAGTTTAAAATTACATATAAAAATAGATAAATGAACAAAAGGAAAAGGTTCACGATAATGCTTACGATCAGCATAATTATGGTGGTAATGATGAAGAAAATAACAGCAATGAGAGAAAAATGATTACAGGCAAAAAGAAACAGAAATTAGATGTAAATGTAGATATGCACACATGTGTTTGTGTTTACATATAAACACACATACCCACCCCAGCATGTACACACGCACATATATATATATATATATATATATATATATATTGTTAGGATTAGGATACACACACCTTCAATTTGTTATGTATAAAGACCAGCATCCAGTAATCTAGCATCATTATTGGAGCTGATTCACATAATCGATTGACCTCTTTTAACCTAATGTCTACCTCACATCGGTTGACTCGAGATTGATTTGACTGAAGCTACGATAGATAAGTATACAGTAATGATAATGTCAATGAAAATTATAATGATTATAATAAAAATGATAATTAAAGTAACATAAATTAGAGAAACTCGACTACAAACAAATATATCTGGTTTTAGATATATAGAAATACGTACAAAGGCGCACATTTGTATAAACACATAGGTGTGTGTGTGCATATATATACATATATATATATATATATATATATATATATATTATATGTATATGTAAAGTATCCAATAATATAGAATCATCATGGGTTCCGATTCCAATAGTCGCTTGACCTCTTTTGACCCGATGTTTGCTTGAACTATGGTGAGCAGTTTAACAAGGAACTC
>NC_061851.1:11877159-11902886 GCF_019202785.1 Penaeus chinensis | reverse complement strand
CGGGAAATCGATTTTTTTTTAATGCGTTTTTTTCCTTTATACCCATCACCATAATTACCATTTGTAATGATAAATTGGGCATTTTTGTTGTTTGTGTCTGATTGAAATGCAAAGTATCAAATGCAGCGGGCAAAATTTTTGCATATCTATCGCATGGCCTTTTCCTGTTTTTTCTAGATTTTTCTATACCTGTGGACCCCGGTCAAATGGGGTCAACCGTTTTCCGGGGAAATCACCCTCTGTAAACTGATAAATGTTATGTACTCCCCTCTAGGTCAAAAAAAACCACTAGGTCAGAAAAAAGGTCAACCGATTATTGATTCAAAATGATGATGAGGGAAATTTTTGGATCTGGGCTTTAAAATAACATATAATAAAATGCACACAAACGCACATATTACTTTTTTTTCTTTAATCGCGTTTACTAATTTCTGATAGTCCTTTCCCAACTCTAATTATTAAAGCTGTTTTTTAAACTTTATCATTGCTGTATATTTTGTATCAAAAGGGGCAAGTAAAAGTATTCATGAACAGCTAACTTTTCCTTTTGGTAAATTTTTTTTCGATATCAAAACCCAAACCTTTCCCTTTTCCACTATAAAACTCCCGAAATTCCGAAAAGGGCATCTTAATTACCCCTTGCCCCTAAATTCTGCAAAGAAACCAAAAGGGCAAAAAAACTGTTTCAAAATTCAGCTCAAGTAAATATTTGACACACAAGCCCAAAATGATCTCACCTGCAAGCTCGCTATTGCCTAATACATCAAAACCTTGCAGTGTTGGGGGGGACCCCTTTCAGACAGGGTTTCCATATATTTAGAAGCCATGCCAGAAATTTCCAAATAATTTTTAAAACAGAAACCACATACCCAAAAACCTTTTTTTTGAAACCCAAATTTGATCTTCCGAAGGGGGGCGGTCCGGGGGGCGAGGGGATACGATGGAAAGCCAATCTCGGACACCTTATGCGAGGAGAAGAAAATTCTTTGAAGTGGAAAAAGGGAGGAAAAAAACTTTAAAATATGTATATATAAAACGAAGAAAATTTTCTCATTATAATAAAAACAAATTCAATTTTATTTACATTTATTAAAAAACCTTGTGCAAAGTGATTTTACAAATGTTTAAAATCGGCCCTCATCTTGATCAATTTACCCCTAATATCATATATATTTTTAGCATTACTATTTTTATTTATGTCTTTATTATATGCCGAAAAGGGAAAATGTTTTAAATGATATATATATATATATAGTGTAAGAATATTTATAATTCTTTTGTAAAGCATATTTATATATATGCAAGTATTTTAAAGAATATATAATATAAGCATATGTTAATATGCATATATAAATATATGCATAATTTAAAATATATATGCATAAGGATATATATGCAAAATGTAATTAATGCAATTTTATATATATATGCAAATGTAATATAAATGCAAATTTTAAAAAATGCAATGTAAAATAAATGCATAAGATATATATTTCATATTTTATATAATGGATATGTATATATATGGATAAACTATAAATATGGATATCTATATATATGGTTAACTATATATATAGGATATCTAAAAATATATGGATTTTCAAAATAAGGAAAATAAATTAAAAAAGGATAAATTAAAAATATGGATATATATTATATTTAATATATATGGTAAAGAAAAATATATGGGGTATAAAAAGTATATGTATAATACGTATTAAAAATGGGTATAAATAAAAATGGATTGGAATATATGGAATGGATAAATATGGGGTTTGGATAAAGTATAAAATATATTTTATATATGGATTTTTGAAAAATATTTTGGATAAAGGATAAAAATTTAAGGGATATGATATTATTATGGATTTTGTATATATAGGGGTATGTAATATATGGATAAGTAAAATATTGGATAATTTTAAATAAGGATAAGTATATATATATGGAAATGGGAAAATAAAAAGGAAAATGTATAAATAAAGGAAATGTATTTATGGAAAATGTAATAATGGATAAGTATATATCCTAGCAAAATAAAAAATAAGGGGGGTAAAATATACAAATGCAAATAAATATAGCATAAGCAAAAAATATATAAATATTGCATAAACATATAAATAAAATACATGCATAAAAACACATTATATATATACACTTTTTTCATACACCCCACACATATATTATATATATAATAATATATTTACACATGCATATATTTTACACTTTTTCAAAACACACATATATATATTATCTAAAAAATATATAAGTAAAATATCATATAAAATTTTCACATGCATATATACACATAATTTATACACATATTAAAATCGAAATATACATAGGGATTTTATAAAATAGACATGCAAAATATACACATAAATTTTTCACATATAAAATCGATTATACATATGCATATAAAATAGACATCATATATACACATATTCATACAAATATATGCAGATACATAAAGATATAAATAAAAATATTAATGCATATATATGATATATATAGTAAATTTATCTTGATACATATATATGTAAATGTATCTTGATACATATATATGTAAATCTAACCACATATATATATGTAAATGTAACCAAATACATATATATGTAAATGTAACCAAATACATATATATGTAAAGGTAACCACATTCATATATATGTAAAGGTAACCAAATACATATATATGTAAAGGTAACCACATACATATATATGTAAATGTAACCAAATATATATATGCATATGTATATATATATATATGCATATGTATATATATGCATATGTATATATATGCATACGTATATATATGGATATCTATATATATGGATATCTATATATATGGATATCTATATAATGGATATCTATATATATGGATATCTATATATATGGATATGTATATATATGGACATGTATATATATGGATATATATGTATATGTATATATGGATATATATGTATATGTATATATACGTATATATATGGATATATATATGGATATGTATATATGGATATATATATGGATATGTATATATATGGATATGTATATATATGGATATGGATATATATGGATATGGATATGTATATATATGGATATGTATATATATGGATATGTATATATATGGATATGGATATATATGGATATGGATATGTATATATATGGATATGTATATATATGGATATGGATATATATGGATATGGATATGTATATATATGGATATGTATATATATGGATATGTATATATATGGATATGTATATATATGGATATGTATATATATGGATATATATATATATACATATGCATATATATATGGATATGTATATATACATATGCATATATATATATATATACATATGCATATATATATACATGCATATATATACACATGCATATATATACACTTATTCATACACACACATATATATATATATATATATATATATATATATATATATATATTGTATATATATATATATATACACATGCATATATATACACTTATTCATACACACATATATATATATATATCTATATATATGTACATATGCATATATATACACATGCATATATACACATATCCATACACATATATATCGATATATACATATGCATATATATAGACATGCATATATACACCTATTCATACAAATATATGCAGATACATAAAGATATAAATAAAAATATTCATGCATATATATGATATATATAGTAAATTTATCTTGATACATATATATGTAAATGTAACCACATATATATATGTATATGTAACCACATACATATATATGTAAATGTAACCAAATACATATATATGTAAAGGTAACCACATACATATATATGTAAAGGTAACCAAATACATATATATGTAAAGGTAACCACATACATATATATGTAAATGTAACCAAATACATATATATGTAAAAGGTACCCCCAAACATATAAATTGTAAAAGGTAACCCCATACATATATATGTTAAATGTACCCACATACACTATATATGTAAAAGTAACCACATACATTTAATATAATAAATGTAACCACTACATATATATGTAAAGGTAACACACATACATATAATATGTAAGGAAAAAAAAAAAGCCAAAAAAAAAAACAAAAAAACAAAAAAACGTCACCCAAAGCAATGAAAAACAAAAACTCCCCCCCCCCACCCCACCACCCATTTAACCTATCTCATGTACACGACCCCCCCTCCAAATATATGTTAAAGGAAACCGCACAAACCTAAATATATTAAAAGGTCACCACATACCTCTCACAGAACCGGACCCCCCACCCACCCACTATCCCGGACACCAACCCACCCAACAAAGCACAGACCCAATACCCCCCCACCAACAATCAGGACCTGACCCCCACAACCAACAATCCGGCACAGTCACCACATCCAAAACAATGTTACATGACCCCCACATACCCTAAATCAGACACTAGTCCCCCCCAACCACAACTATGTCCAGACCCACCCCCTCCGCACTAACGGTACCTGAACACCCCCACCCTCAAAAAGTACATGACCCCCCCTCACCATCTCTGTACAACAGTGAACCACCACCCTAACGACAGACCGCAGACCCCCCCACCCTCTACAACCCAGTCCCCCCAACCCTCTCATCAGTCCAAGTACCCGCCCCCAACCCCAACAAACGACCCAGACCCCCCCTCCCTCACTCTGATCGCCCCACACGTCCCCCAGAGACTCAGTCACCCACATCCCTAACACCAACTCACTCTCACACATCCCACACAATCAAACACTCACTCCCATTCTCACTTATAAACTATAAGGGGGGGGGGGGGCGGGGTGACAAATAAATATAACAATATCTATATATACATAAATCTCTTATATATATATCCAAACAAAATACTAAATCAAAAACCATAACTAAATATCTATTAATACAATAATACACATCTCACTTTCTCTCTCTATTTAACTAACCTCTCACCCAACAGAAATATATACATATCTCACCCATCTAATAACCCACTATATAAACATATATAGATATCCTATCCCACACTACGCTGGTTCTAACAATATCCAACAAACTATCAATCTCACACAACTCTCACACTCACACGCCATCACTGTCCACCTCTACCAACCACCAATCACCACACAACACACCACCACATCCCACATCTACCCTACCCACTCATTACCACACAATACACTCACCCTATCTCACAAAACACAACAACACCCTAACAATACAATCACACACACTCCCACACTCACACACACACCACACAAACTCACTCACACAACCGGCCCCCCCCCCCCCCCCCTCACTCACACACCACACCCACACACACCACCATAGTAGAGATAGTCACACTCACTCACACACACACACACAACACTACACAGATACACACCCACTCACACACACTTTACCACACACCCACACCCAACACACAGACACACCACCCACCCAACCACACATACATGTACACACACACACACCACACACAACCCACACATGTACACACACACACACACCACACACAACACACCACCACACACACAACCACACAACACCCAACCACGACACACAAACACACACACACCCACACACACCAACCTCACACACACACCCACACACACACCACCCACACACACCCACACACACACACACACACCACACACACACACAACCCACCACACCCACACACACACACACCACCACACCCCAACACACACCCACACCACCCCCACCCACTACACCCACCACAACCACAACACCCCCACACACCACCCAACACACACACCACACAACCACACACCCCACCCCCAACACCCCTACCACAACCACCCCACACACACACACCCAACCACCCAACACACCACACCACAACCACCCACACAACACCCCACCCACACCCACCACAACACACACACCCCCCAACACCCACACAAAACCCACACACCACAACACACAACACCACACACCACACACAACCACCACAACACACACACCCAACCACACCACTACAACCACCACACAACCAACACCACCACACCACAACACCCACCCCACACCAACCAACCACAACACCCACAACACCCCCACCCCCACCCCAAACACCACCCCCCCCCCACACCAAAACACAAAACACCCCCCACCCCCCCAACCCCCCACCCACCACCAAACAACACAAAACCCCACACCCAACAACCACCACCCCAACCCCCAACCACACCACAACACAACACCCACAACCCCCCCAACAAACACACAAACAACCCACACACCCCCCACCCACCACCACAAACCCCCAAAAAAACCCCCCAACCCACCCCACCACCCACCCCCCCCACACCAAACAAACAACCCCCCACCCCCACACACCCCACAACACCACCCACCCACCAACACCCCAACACCCCCTACCACCCCCACACAACCCCCCAACCACCCCACACAAAAACACAACACCCCAAAACCCCCCCCACAAACACCAAAACACCCACCACACACCAACCCCCAAAACCACCACAACCCCACACCACCACCCCCACACCACCCCCCACCACCCCACCAAACACCACACCACAACACAACACAACACACCACACCCACAACCACACACCAAACACCCCACACCACCCACCACCCAACCCCCCCCACACACAACACACAAACCCCCACAACCCAACACACACACCCACCACACACCCACCACCACACACACCACCACCCACACACCACCCCCACCACACCACACCCACAACACACCCCAAACACCCACCCCACCACCCCCAACCACAACCCACCAACCCACACACCAACCACACCACCCCACCCCACACCACCACACCCCACCACCCAAACCCCCCACCCACCCCCCCCAACCAACCACCCACCCACCCACCCCCCACAACCCACACCCACCCCAACACCCAACAACCCACCCAACCCCCACCACCCCACACCCAACCACCCACAACACCCAACCAAACCACCAACAACCCCCCCCACACACACAACACACACCCAACCACCACACCCACCAACCACACCCACAACACCCAACCAACCCCCACCAACAACCCACCCAAAACACCAAAACCAACCACCACCAAAACACACCCCACCCACCACCCCCCCCCCAACCCCCCCCAACCAACAACCCCACAACACCCCCACACAACCCCACACCCACACCCACCCCACCCAACCCCCCACACCACCACCACCACACCACCCCACCCCCACACACCCAACCCCCAAAAACACCCCCAACACCCCCACCCCCAACACCCAAACACAACCACCCCCCCACAACCCACACCAACCCACCCCAACCACACACCCCACACACAAACACCCACAACACCCACAACCAAAAACCCCCCCCCCCCCCCCCCACCACAACCACACAACCCCACACCCCCCCCCCCCACCCACACCACCCCCAAAAACCACCCCCACACACACCCAAACACCACCCCCCCCCCCCCACCCCCCCCCACCCACCACCCCCAACCCCACAACCCCCACCACCCCCCACACCAACACCACACACAAACCACCACACCCAACACCACACCAACACAACACCACACCCCCCACACCCCCCCACCACACCCCCCACCACCACAAACACCCCACACCACCCAACACACACCCCACACACCCACCAACCACACCACCCCCACACACACACCAACACCCCACACCAAAAACAACCACCACCACACACAACCCCACACACACCACACAACCACACACAACACCCCACACACCACCAACCACACAACCACCCCCACACACAACCCCCACCAACCCCCCACACACACCACACCCACACACAAACCCAACACACCCAACCCACCCACAAACCAACACCCCCACACAAACCACAAACACACAAAACCAACCCACACACCCAACACCACACCCCAAACACACACACACACCACAACACCACCACCCCACACACACACACACACCTAACACACACACAACCACCACAACCACCCCAACCCACCACACACCCCACCACACACCCACACACACCACACAAACACCACACACACACCACACAACACCACCCACACACCCCACACCCACACACACCACACCAACAAACCCACCCACACACCACCAACACACACACAACACCACCACACCACACACACCACCCACACACCCCACCAAACACACACCCACAACACACCCCAAACCACCCACACAACACACACCACACACCACACAACCACACACCAACCCAACACACCACCCACACACCACACCCACAACACACCAACACCACCCCACCCACCCACACCCACACCACCACCACAACACAACCAAAAACACACCCACACACCACACACCCCCACACCCACACACACACACCCAACACACACCACAACCCACCCCAACACACCCACCCACACAACCAAACACACACACACACAACCAAACCACAACAAACCACACCCACACACACCACACAACCACACACAACACAACCACACACACACACCCAACACCCACACACACACACACAACCAACAACCACACCCAACCAACAACCACACACACCCACACCACCAACCCAACCACCAACACCCAACACCACACACCACAACACACACACCACACAACCCACACAACCAACCACAAATTTTTAAATATAAATTTGTATATAATGCCCACCCACACCTATGTGTTACAAAAATGACGCCTTGACGTATTCTAAAATTCTAAAACCATAATTTTGTTGTAGTTGATCCCCAAATTTATGTTCCTTTTAAACATTTAATATAATAAAATAAAAAATTTTTTCTTTAAACATTTTTTTTCCCCCTTTAAACTGTTATTTTACTATCGTAGCTTCATCCAAATCAATCTTATCAAACGAGGTGAGGTAGACTTAGGTAAAAAAAAGGTTTCAATCGTTATTTAAAAACAGCCCAATAATGATGCAAAATTACGGTGCTGGTCTTATACATAAAAAATTTGAAGGTGTGGTGTCCTAATCCAAACAATATAATAAAAATAAAAATATATATATATATTGCTGTTACATCCCGGGGTGGTATGTGTGTTTTATTTTTAACACAAACACATGGTGCATATCTACATTTACACTAATTTTCTGTTTTTTTTTTGGGCCTTAATCATTTTTCTCTTGCTGTTATTTTCTTCATCAAAACACCAAATTATGCTGATCGTAAGCATAATCTTAAAAACTTTCCTTTTTTCCCTTTATCTATTTTTATATGAAATTTTTAAACTCAATTCATATTTTAAATATAGGAATTAACATTCTTTCCCCGGCCCAATCAACTACAATTTCCCGAAACAATCTTAATTTTCCCCCCGACTCACTTCACAAAGGGCACCACGGCAAGAAAATGATTTATAAAAACAGTTTTAGTAAAATTTGACAAGGGAAAAATGGTCCACTGCAACCCGCCAGTCCCCCCCAAAACCCAATTTCTATATAATCTTACACACCAGACATGATTCCTATATGTTTTGGGCCGTGGGAGGACCAAACCATACTTTGTTACCGCCAATGAGTCCACTCTTGTTACGCCAAATATCGTATCATCAATTTTAAGTCCAGTGTCTTCCCCAAGGGGGGGCGGGCCGGAGGCAGGAGATCGTGGAAAAGGCAGTCCCTCCCCCCCCTTTAACGAGGAAAGATATTCTTTAAGTGGAGAGGGAGGAATGAAGCTTATAAATATGTATATTATGACACAAAGATGTCTCTTTCATTTTAATAAAAGACAACGATTATTTTTTTATTTCCCTTTTTGTTCCCCATGCAAAATAAGAAAAATAACTGTTACCAAGGCATGATATAAAAATGTAAGTTTTAGAACTCCCTTTGAACAAACACAAATGGGGTGTGTGGGGTTTTTTACATAAGGTCCCCGTATTTTTTCCTGGGAATCGTTTTCTTTCCCTTGCTTTTTTTTTTTCATTCGAAATTTATTATAATAAAAATTTCCATTGGCATTAAATCTTACCTCTCTAGATTAAAACAGGGATACATAATATAGAAGTAAAAACTAAACCTATGGCCTAATAAAATTTTATTATAAAAAATTTCATGTTACTAAGAAATGCTAAAAATGTGCCAAAATAATTTTAATTCCCATGGGTCCCACGTCAAAATTTAGGTTTAACCGCTCCGGAAATCACCTCTGTAAGGCAGTGGGGGAGGGATTCTGAGAATACTGAGTTCCTGGATATTGTACTTATTAAGGTCCAACAGACATTGGGGCAGAAGAGGTCAACCGACTAAGGAATCGGGACAAAATGGTGATTTTAGTTTCTGGGAAAATTTACATATACTGCAATATATATTTATATATAAAAAGCAACCCATAATATTTATAAATGTGCGCCTTTGTGCGTATTTTTATAAATCTAAAAACCACTATTTAGCTGTTTTTTCTCTAATCGAGTAAAAAGCTGAGGGCCCTGGGGTTTTAAACTGTATTTAAGAACTTAGCTGTACCCCGCTAATGATAACCCAAAAAAAAGCCCTTTTCCCTGAAGCGGGTTTTTTTTTGTATCCTAATCCTAAACATTAAAATGCGTGTGGGACATTTCAAGCGGGGGGTATGGGGTGTTTATATTTAAACACAAAAAAAAGGTGCAATCAACATTTGCATCTAATTCCGGTTTCTTTTTGCCTGTAACCTTTTTTCCTCTCATTGCTGTTATTTTCTTTTCATTCCCCAGCAAAATTTTAAACGGGATTTAAGCATTATCGTGAAGTTTTTTTGGGGGAATTTATCTTTTTAATATCCCATTTGAAACTAAATTTTCATTTTTATTTGATATAGGAAAAAACATTCATCACGCCAGCAACCGAAAAAGCTGAAAACAATTAAAAATTTATCCTCTGCCCTAAACTTCACCAAGGGGAAAACCACGGCAAAAAAAAGATTCATACAGTTTTTTAAAGAAAATTTGACAAACCCCACAAACAATGATCTCACCTGCAACCCCCCGCCAGCCCTACCAAGGCTGAAAAAATTTCAAAAACCAGACATGATCCTTATGCTTTGAAGCCGGGGCAGGAACACCAGAACTTCTTTACCCCCCAATAAGTCCACTCTTGTTCCGCCCAAATCGTATCATAGTTGAAAGCCCCGTGACTTCCGAAGGACGTCCGAGGGCAAAAGGAGATACGAGGGAAACGGCAGCTCGGACTCCTATGCAAGGAGAAAATATCTTTGAAGTGGAGGGGGGGAGGAAAAGAAACTTTATATAAAAGATAAATGACACAAAGATTCTCTTTCCATTCTAATAAATGCCCAACGATTATTTTGAAATTTAAAATTATGTTCCTAGAGCTATAAGAAAAATAACTGTTACAAAGCCGAAAACTAGAATTTATTTTTAGAACTTTTTAAAACAAACACAATGGCGTGTGTATATTTACATATAGACCGGCCGTATTTTTTCCCCCTTAATCGATTTTCTTTCATTGCTTTTTCCTCATTCTATTCAAATAAATTTATTTAACCATTGTCATTACTGTACTCTCCCAGTTTACACTAGTATACATAATAAAAAATATATTTTACCTTATGGCCCAAAATAATTTCATTATAAAAGTGCATGGTAATAAAAGAATCAAAAAAATTGAAAAAATATCCTAATTCTATGGATCCCACTAAATTTGAGGCCCAACCGCTTCCGGGAACCCACTCTCGTGAAGGCAGTGTGGGGAATCTGAAAAAATACTGAGTTCCGGTATGTACTCATTTTAGGTCAAACAGAAAAATGGGTCAGATGAGGTCAAAAACCCCTAAAGGGAAACCACATATGGTGATTCCCAATTACCCGATACTTTAAAATACATGAATATATATTCATATATATAGCAAACATATGTATTTAAGAAGTGCGCCTTTTTTGCGTATTCAAATTTAAACCAAATTACTGTTTTTTCTCTAATCGGGGTTTAAACTGAGGCCGTGTGTTTACGCATGGAGACCCTTTTGGGTATACTGCTGAATGGAAACAATATATAATCTTTCATAAAGCGGGTTTTTTTGTATCCTAAAACCTAACACATATAAATGCGTGTGTACAGCAAGTGTGGGTATGGTTTTTTAAAGTAAACACAAACAAATGTGTGAATCTACATTCATCTAATTCCCCGGGTTTTTTTGTCCTGGGAACCAATTTTCTCTCATTGCTGTTTTTTTCTTTATCATTTCCCCCCATAATTTTTACTGGACGTAAACATTTTTCGTGAAGGGTTTTTTGGGGGATTTATCTTTTTAATATGCAATTTGAAAAACCCAAATTTATATTTTTGATATGGAATCTAAAAAATCCTTCCGGTCCAGCAACCGCAAAATTTCTAAACAATTGAAAATTTCCCTGACCTCACTCACCAAGGCACCACGGGAAAGAAAATGATTCATATATCAGTTTTTTAGTAAATTTGACATACACAAATAACAATGATCCCCACCGCAAACCCGCCAGTCACCAATGGCTGATAATATTTTACATCCCAAACCTGAATCCATATGTTTTTTTAGCCCTGGCAGGAACACCAGATACTTGTTACCGCCAATGAGGGCCACTCTTGTCGTGAGTTTCTTGTGACAGAATGAAGAAAACAAGAAGACACTGGGTCTGAAGAGTATCCCATAAATTTATTCAATGAAATGGATTATTGGGTGCTGGGCTTATAATACAAATAAAACATGCACCCACAACGCACATATATATTTTTTATAAATGGTGCCTATGTGCACACATTTAATATTTTCTTTTTTTTTTTTAAACGCGTTTTATCTAATTCTGATATGTCCAAAAACCCGTCCGGGAAATTATTAAAGCTGTCCCTTTAAAATTATCATTGTTTTATACTATTGTATCTAAGGCATGTAAAAGTATTCATGACGCGCTAATCTTTTCCAAATTGGGGATATATTTTTGATATCGGGAAACTAACCCTTCCCCACAACAAAGCCCCCCGAAAATTCCCAAAAAAGCACTCTAAATATCCCTTGACCTCACTTCTGCAGAGGCCCCCCCGGCAAACAAACTGATTCAAATAACAGCTCCCCAAAATAAATATTTTACACACATGTCACAATGATCTCACCTGCAAGCTCGATAGTCCTATACATCAGACCTTGCAGTATTGATAGCCTTCAGACATGTATCCTACGGTTTGGGAGCCATCCCCAGAAACTCCAATTATTTGCAACCACCCCGCATATCGTACCTTCAGTTGAAAGTCCAAAAGGAGGCGGTCCGGAGGCGAGAGATACGATGGACAGCAGCCCTCGTACTCCTTTTTGCGGGGAGAAAAATTTTTTTTTGAAGGAGAGGGGATATAAACTTAATAAAAACGGGACACAAGAGATTTCTTTTTCCCTTAAAATAAGTAAAAATTTTTTTTTCAAATTTTTTATACCGTCCTATAAAAGTTATAGTTTAAAAGCATTTACCAAACCCTTAAAAATAAAAAATATTTTCTATAATATTCAAATGTGTATATATATAAAAATAATATGATAAATGAAATATAGAAACCCAGAAATTTAAATGGGGAAAAGATAAAGAATAACACCCATGAGAGAAATTGTTTAAGACAAAAAAAACCCGGGAATTAGATGCAAGAAGATATGCACACATTGTTTTGGTTACATATAAACAAAACCTACCCCCCTCCCGTACCCACGCATTTATATAGTTTTTAGATTAGGATACAGAAAAACCCCCCCTTAAGAAAATTTTTTAAATTTTTTTTACCCATAAAACTATCACCAAAAGTCCCCAAAGATAAACACCCACGTTCCTCAGCTTTAAAAAACTCGTTTAGAAAAAAAAACACTAATAGCGGGTTTTTAAAATATATAGAAATACGCACAAAGGCGCACATTTCTATAAATACATATTGTTGCATATAGTAGATAAAAAATCCCCTGTATTTGTAAAGATCCAGTAATCTGGGAACACCATGGTGCCCTTCCCCTTAGTGGGTTGACCTCTTCTGCCCCAATTTCTGTTTTGCCCAAAATGATAAAAAAACCCCGGACTAGTATCCTCAAAATTTCCTCACACGTTTCACAAAAGGGGTTGATTCCCGGAAGCGTTTACCCAATTGACGTGGGATCCATAGATTAAAAAAATTTTTTGGGCACTTTTTTTTAGATCTTTAGTACCATGCAATTTTAAATGAAATTAAATTACCCAAAAGGGTAGAATAACTTTTATATTATGAATCCCTTTTAAAATACAAGAGAGAGTACCCTAATGCCCATGTAAATGATATTAAAATGAATCAGAATGAAGAAAACACAATGAAAGAAAATATTACGGGAAATATACGCCGGACCAAATATGAAATAACACACGCACTTTTGGGGGTTTGTTCTAAAGAGTTCTAACACAAAAATTCTAAAACAAACCTGCCTTTTAACAGTTTTTTTTCTAATAGCACTGGGAACTAAGAAAATACAAAAAAATCAGTTGCCCCTTTTAATAGATGAAAGAGACATCTTTCCCTGTCATATATACAAATTATAAGTTTTTTCCCCCTTTCCCCCCCTTTCCCCTTCAAAGAAAAATCTTCTCCCCCGATAGGGGTCCGAGACGCCTCCATCGGATCCCCCTCGCCCTCCGGGCCCGCCCTCCCGGAGATCACTGACCTTCACGAAGATACCCATATGTGGCTACACAAGAGTGGACTCCCTTGGCGGTTTAAAGAAGTATCTGGGGTTTTCCCGCCCAAAGGCTTCAAAGCATTAGGAATCAGTCTGGAGTGAAATTTTATCCCCTTAAAAATAAATAAATATATAAATATAGATATATAAATAAACAATATATGAATATATAAATATATAGAAAAAAAATAATATAAGAAATACAAATATATAGAACATAGAATATATAAATATACAAGTATATAGAATATAAATGATAGAATAATTAAATGTATAAAAAATAAATTTAGAAAATATAAATGTATAGAATATTAAAAATTTAAAAAATATATAAAAAATAAAATATATAAATATATGCATAATAATATATGAATATATAAATAATAGAATCAATAAATATAAAAATCATTAAATTATGAATCAATAAATATATAAAACAAAAATATATAGAAAAAAATAAATCAATAAATAATAAATCAATAAATATATATAATCAATAAAATTAAAATCAATAAATATTTTAAAAAATATAAATATATAAATATATAAATTATAGAATCAATAAAAATAGAACAATAAATATAAAATCAATAAATATATAGAAAACATAAATTATTTAATATAAAATAATTTGAATCAAAAATATTAGAAAATTTAAAAATAAATATAAAATAAAAATATATAAATATATAGAAAATAATAAAATATAGAATTAAAATAAAGAATATATATTGAAATTTATAATAAATTTAAGAATATATATAGAAATAAGAAATTTAGAAAATTTTAAAAACAAGAATATATTTTAGAAGGTATAGAAATTTAGAATAATAAATACATAGAATAAATAAAAGGTATAGAATATATAAAAATATAAAAATATAAAAGAAAATATAAATATATAAAAATTTTTATAGAAGGTATAGAAAAATAACTATAAAATATATAGAAAATATAAATATAAAAATATATATAGAAGATATAGAACATATAAATAAAAAATATATATAGAAAATGGAATTAAGAATTAGAAATTATAAGAAGATATGAATAATAAATATATAGAAATATAAAATTTTATAAATTAAAGAATATAAAATATATAAAAATATATAATATATAGAATATATAAATTTTATAGAATATAAATAAATAGAATATATAAATATATAAATATATATAAATAAGAATATATAAATATATAGAATATATATAGAAGAACAGAATAATATAATATATAAATATATAGAAAACAGAAATATAAAATACAAATATATTTTAGAAGAATAAAATTTATAAAATATAAGAATATACATACTCCCAAAGAGGGTTATGAATATGATGGAAAACCATCTCGGATTTCTTAAGCGAGGAAAAAAAATATTCTTTAAGGAGAGGGGGAAATGGAAAAATGCTGAAACACGACTAACTTTTTCGCAAAAGGGAGTCCAGATTGGAGTCCACGTTCCCCTCGCCCCCCGGGATCGCCCTCTCGGAAGATCACTGGAATTTCGACATATTAACCCATTATCCACTATTCATATATGATTAGATATGTATATATAAATACATCAATGAAAGATACTAGGACAATATAAATAGCAACATACATTGTCTATCTGGATATATATAGGGTTTATATATAATAATATATATATATAATATATATAAATATATATATATATATAACAAATACACACTGAGGTAGTCTGCATCAGTCCCTGCTTGTTTTCGTGACTGCTATAAAAAGGAAATACAAAATAATAACTGTTCTTTCTATTATAAAAACAAAGACACTCGCCTTTCTATTTACAAAAAAATTTTTCCTATTCCCTTGTCCACTTCGAAAACTAATCTTTCTAGCTTAAGGTACATTAAAACGGGGGTGTCAGCATTTTTTTGTAAGCAAATAACTTTAACTAATTTGTCTAGAAAGGATTGCTGTTGACTAGCTTTACTTTAACATGTCCCAAACTGCGCTAAATAAATGAAATTTTTATACACATACTGCAACTTTTGTGTATTCATGTAAAACATATAATACTTACATCTTTTTTTTTCATACATACTGAAGTATTGTGGGCGTTCTTTTTTCGAAATGAGTGAAGAAATTACAAAAAAAAAAAAAAGTTCATTTACTATAATAAAAATAGCTCCCTGTCATATAACAATAATATTTCCTTTGGGCTAAATTTCGATAAGGGTCACTGAATCGGGGTATCAGCATTACTTTTTTAACAAAAGGACTCATATCCGACTGTGACGGCCGTCGTCAAGCGGTTCGATCTCCTCCGAATTTGCGAGGTGGCCGTGAGATCATTGTGCCTTGTTCAGGGAAATGTGAAATTTTATGAACTCTGATAAAAGTTAGTTTTCTGCAAAAATACTCCTCGGCCGGTAGGCGTGCTCTAACTTTAAAGGAACATTTAAAGATGGGATAAAAAAGATAATACATATATCTGAGTTTTTACATGTTAATTCGTTTTATTAATATATATTTTATATACTATAATAAATATATTTACATAATAAATAATATATATAAATATACTAAAGAAAAATATATATATATAATTAAAATTTTTTATATATTATATATAATATATATATATAATATATATTATATAATTATATATAATATATATTATATATAATATATATTTATATATATTATATATAATATTATTATATATATTATATATAATATATATTATATATATTATATATAATATATTTTATATATATTATATATAATATATATTATATATATTATATATAATATATATTATATATATATTATATATAATATATATTATATATATTATATAATATATATATTATATATAATATATATTATATATAATATATACTATGTATACTTTGCAATACGTCAGCCCCTACAATATATTATATATAATATATATTATATATAATATATATTATATATAAATTATATTATATATGATATAATATAATATATATTATTTATAATATATATTGACCTTACCTGACCGAGGAGTACCTTTGCAGAAAACTAACTTATATATCAGATCTTCATGAAATCCTCACATTACCCCTGAACCAGGCACAATGATCTCACCTGCCACCTTGCTATTTCGGGATAGATCGGAACCTACACTGACTGACGGCCTTTCACACTCTGATACTCCAGATTCAGTGACACCACCAGAAGAAGGGCGAGGACACACGGTGGACGCCATTCTCGGACTCCTTACGCGAGAAAAAGGTTAGTCTTCGAATTGGAGAGAAAGGAATAGGAAATATTATATGTATATATGACAGGAGATTTTTCTCTTTATTATAATAAATGGACAGTTATTATTTATGCATTACTCTTACACGCTGTATATCATATATATAATTTATTATGTAAAATATATATAAAATTTGTTATGTATAATATATATATATAATTTGTTATGTATAACATATATATATATATATATATAATTTATTATGTATAATATATATATTATTCATTACGTATAATATATATATTATTTATTATGTATAATATATATTATATATAGTATATATAATATATATTATATATTACGAATTCACATGTAGAACATCAGATATATGTATTATCTATTTTATACACTCGTTAATGTTCCTTTAAAGTTCAGAGTCACTTGACCTTACCTGACCGAGGAGTACTTTTGCAGAAAACTAACTTATATATCAGATGTTCATAAAATCTTCACATTATCCCTGAACAAGGCACAATGATCTCACCTGCCACCTCGCTATTCCGGAAGAGATCAGAACCTGCATTGACTGACGGCCTGTCACAGTCGGATATGAGTCCTTTATGTTTACAAGTAATGCCTGATACCCCAGATTCAGTGACCACTTATCAGAAATTCAGCCGAAAGGAAATATTATATGTATATATGACAGGAGAGCTATCTCTTTATTATAATAGTAAATGAACAATTATTATTTTTTGTATTTCTCTTCCACTCAGTATACGAAAATGAACAGCCGACACATACTTCAGTATGTATGAAATACTGATGTAAGTATACATATGTATACATGCACATACACAAAAGTATGCAGTATGTGTATAAAATTGCATTTATTGAGCGCAGTTTTGGACAATGTTTACAAGTAATGCTAGTCACAGCAATCCCACTTCTAGACAGTTAGATAAAAGTTATTTCTGCTTACAAAAAAATGCTAGACACCCCTGTTTCAATGATACCTTAAGCTAGAAAAGATTAGTTTTCGAAGTGGACAAAGAGGAATAGGAAATATTTTATGTAAATATGACAGGCGAGTTGTCTCTTGTTTTTATAATAGATGAACAGTTATTATTTTGTATTTCTCTTTATTATATGCAGTACACGAAAACAAGCAGGGACTGACTGCAGACATACCTCAGTGTGTATGTATATATATATATATATATATATATATATATATATATATATATATATATATATATACATATATATATACAGATATACACATGTATGTGTATTTATATATGTGCCTACGTATCTTTCTATGCCTATGTATATATATACATATATATCATATATGAATAGTGGAAATGGTTAATATAGTCGAAATTCCAGTGATCTTCCGAAGGAGGGCGATCCGGTGGGCGAGGAGACACGGTGGACTCCAATCTCGGACTCCTTATGCGAAAAAGTTAGTCGTGTTTACACGCATTTCCTATTCCTCCCTCTCCACTTCAAAGAATAATCTTTTCCTCGCATAAGGAGTCCGAGATTGGTGTCCATCATATCTCATCACCCTCTTTTGGGAGATCATGTATATTCTATATATTTATATATTCTATATCTTCTATATATATTCTGTATATTTATATATTCTGTATCTTCTATATATATTCTATATATTTATATATTCTGTATCTTCTATATATATTCTATATATTTATATATTCTATATCTTCTATATATATTCTATATATTTATATATTCTATATATTTATATATTCTATATATTTATATATTCTATATATTTATATATTCTATATATTTATATATTCTATATATTTATATATTTTATATATTCTATATATTTATATATTCTATATCTTCTATATATATTCTATATATCTATATATTCCATATCTTCTATATATATTTTATATATTTATATGTTCTATATCTTCTATATATATTTTATATATTTATATCTTCTATATATATTCTATATAGTTATATATTCTATACCTTCTATATATATTTTATATATTTATATCTTCTATATATATTCTATATATTTATATATTCTATACCTTCTATATATATTCTATGTATTTATATATTCTAAATCTTCTATACCTTCTATATATATTCTATGTATTTATATATTCTAAATCTTCTATATCTTCTATATATATTCTATATATATATATTATAAATCTTCTATATATATATTCTATATATTTATATATTCTATATCTTCTATATATATTCTATATATTTATATATTCTATATATTTATATACTTTATATATTAATATATTCTATATATTTATTGATTCTATATATTTATATATTCAATATATTTATTGATTCTATATATTTATTGATTCTATATATTTATTGATTCTATATATTTATTGATTCTATATATTTATATATTCTATATATTTATATATTCTATATATTTATTGATTATATATATTTATTGATTATATATATTTATTGATTATATATATTTATTGATTCTATTTTTATATTCTATATATTTTATGATTTTATATATTTATTGATTCTATATATTTAATGATTTTATATATTTATTGATTCTATATATTTATATATTCTATATAATTATATATGCTATATATTTATATATTCTATTTATTTATATATTCTATATATTTATATATTCTATACATTTATATATTCTATACATTTATATATTCTATACATTTATATATTCTATACATTTATATATTCTATATACTTGTATATTCTATATATTCATATGTTCTATATATTTGTATATTCTATATATTTATATATTCTATATATTTATATATTCTATATATTTATATATTCTATATATCTATATATTCTATATATTTATATATTCTATATAATGGCTGATAATATTTCACATCCAGACATGATTCCTATATGCTTTGAAGCCGTGGCAGGAACACCAGATACTTCGTTACCGCCAATGAGTCCACTCTTGTGTACGCCACATATCGTATCATCAGTTGAAGGTCCAGTGATCTTCCGAAGGAGGGCGGTCCGGAGGGCGAGGAGATACGATGGACGGCAGTCTCGGACTCCTTATGCGAGGAGAAGATTATTCTTTGAAGTGGAGAGGGAGGAATAGAAAACTTTATATATATGTATATATGACACGAAAGATGTCTCTTTCATTCTAATAAATGACAACTGATTATTTTGTATTTACTTTATGTTCCTAGTGCATATAAGAAAAATAACTGTTACAAAGGCAGTGATACTAGAATGTAGTGTTAGAACTCTTTAGAACAAACACAAATGTGCGTGTGTATATTTACATATAGGTCCGGCGTATTTATTCCTGTAATCCATTTTCTTTCATTGCTGTTTTCTTCATTCTGATTCATATATAATATCATTTACCATTGTCATTAGCTGTACTCTCTCTAGTATTACACTAGGTATACATAATATAAAAGTATATCTACCTTATGGTCTAATTAATTTCATTATAAAAGTGCATGGTACTAAGATATGCTAAAAAATGTGCCAAAATATTCCTAATTCTATGGATCCCACGTCAATTGAGGTCAATCGCTTCCGGGAATCACTCTCTGTGAAGGCAGTGTGAGGATTCTGAGTAATACTAAGTTCCTGGTTATTGTACTCATTATAGGTCAAACAGACATTGGGTCAGAAGAGGTCAACCGACTAAAGGAATCGGCACCTATGGTGATTCTAGATTACTGGATACTTTACATATACATGCAATATATATTCATACATATATGCAACACATATGTATTTATAGAAATGTGCGCCTTTGTGCGTATTTCTATATATCTAAAACCAGCTATTTAGCTGTTTTTTCTCTAATCGAGTTTAAAGCTGAGGACGTGGTGTTATATCTGTATTGGAGAACTTTAGGCTGATAGTGTTGAATGATAAACAATATAAAAGTCTTTTCATAAAGCGGGTTTTTCTGTATCCTAATCCTAACACTATATAAATGCGTGTGTACATGCAAGCGTGGGTATGTGTGTTTATATGTAAACACAAACAAATGTGTGCATATCTACATTTGCATCTAATTCCGGTTTCTTTTGTCCTGTAAACAATTTTCTCTCATTGCTGTTATTTTCTTTATCATTACCACCATAATTATACTGGACTGCATATATACATTTATACATATATATCTATATATATATATACACAGATATGAATATATATAAGCATATATTCATATATTTCTAATGGTTATGGTAAATGCTGATAAACATATAACTTTATATGCACATGGTATTAATAAATATGAAAAAAAATTGTAACTTATTATAATGAAAGAGACATCTCTTGTGTCATATATACGTTTTATAAGTTTTATATTCCTCTCTCTCCACTTCAAAGAAAAATCTTCTCCTCGCATAAGGAGTACGAGACTGCTGTCCATCGTATCTCCTCGCCCTCCGGACCGCCATCCTTCTGGACTTTCAACTGAAGGTACGATATGCGGGGTTGTTGCAGTAATTGTAGTTTCTGGCATGGCCTCTAAACACGTAGGATACATGTCTGAAAGGCTATCAATCACTGCAAGGTCTGATGTATTAGGCACTATCGAGCTTGCAGGTGAGATCATTGTGACATGTGTGTCAAATATTTACTATGAGCTGATATATGAATCAGTTTGTTTGCCGTGGTGCCTCTTGCAGAAGTGAGGTCAAGGGATAATTAAGAGTGCTTTTCGGAATTTCGGCGGCTTTGATAGTGAAGGAATGGTAGATTCCGATATCGAAATATATCACCAAATGGAAAAGATTAGCTGCGTCATGAATACTTTTACATGCACTTAGATACAAGTATACAACAATGATAATGTTAAAGACAGCTTTAATAATTACGACGATGGTAATGGACATATCAGAAATTAGATAAACGCGATTAAAGAAAAAAAAGTAATTATATAAATGTGTGCACATAGGCACACATTTATATAATTACATATATATGTGCGTTTGTGTGCATGTATTATATGTATATATAAAGCCCAGCATCCAATAATCCATCATCATTAGAATCAATAATCGGATGACCTCTTCAGACCCAGTGTCTTCTTGTTTTCTTCATTCTGTCACAAGAAACATCACGACAAGAGTGGACTCATTGGCGGTAACAAAGTATCTGGTGTTCCTGCCACGGCTACAAAACATATAGGAATCATGTCTGGATGTGAAATATTATCAGCCATTGGTAGGACTGGCGAGGTTGCAGGTGAGATCATTGTTAGTTGTGTATGTCAAATTTTACTAAGAACTGATATATGAATCATTTTCTTTGCCGTGGTGCCTCTTGGTGAAGTGAGGTCAGAGGATAATTTCAATTGTTTTAGCAATTGCGGTTGCTTGGACCGTGAATGAATGTTAGATTCCTATATCAAAAATATGAATTGAGTTTCAAATTGCATATTAAAAAGATAAATCCCCCAAAAGCTTCACGATAATGCTAACGACCAGTATAATTATGGTGGTAATGATAAAGAAAATAACAGCAATGAGAGAAAATTGGTTACAGGAAAAAAGAAACCGGAATTAGATGCAAATGTAGATATGCACACATTTGTTTGTGTTTACATATAAACACACATACCCACGCTTGCATGTACACACGCATGTATATAGTGTTAGGATTAGGATAAAGAAAAACCCGCTTTATGAAAAGACTTTTATATTGTTTATCATTCAGCAGTATCAGCCTAAAGTTCTCCAATACAGATAAAACACCACGGCCTCAGCTTTAAACTCGATTAGAGAAAAAACAGCTAAATAGCTGGTTTTAGATATATAGAAATACGCACAAAGGCGCACATTTCTATAAATACATATGTGTTGCATATATATATATGAATATATATTGCATGTATATGTAAAGTATCCAGTAATCTAGAATCACCATAGGTGCCGATTCCTTTAATCGGTTGACCTCTTCTGACCCAATGTCTGTTTGACCTATAATGAGTACAATAACCAGGAACTCAGTATTACTCAGAATCCTCACACTGCCTTCACAGGGTTATTCCCGGAAGCGGTTGACCTCAATTGACGTGGGATCCATAGAATTAGGAATATTTTGGCACATTTTCTTAGCAGTTCTTAGTACCATGCAATTTTATAATGAAATTGAAATTAATTAGGCCATAAGGTAGATATACTTTTATATTATGTATACCTAGTGTAATACTAGAGAGAGTACAGCTAATGACAATGGTAAATGATATTATATATGAATCAGTTTTTATTTGTCGTGACGTTTCTTGTTGTGACAGAATGAAGAAAACAGCAATGAAAGAAAATCGATTACAGGAATAAATACGCCGGACCTATATGTAAATATACACACGCACATTTGTGTTTGTTCTAAAACTACATTCTAGTATCACTGCCTTTGTAACAGTTATTTTTCTTATATGCACTAGGAACATAAAGTAAATACAAAATAATCAGTTGTCATTTATTAGAATGAAAGAGACATCTTTCGTGTCATATATACATATATATAAAGTTTTCTATTCCTCCCTCTCCACTTCAAAGAATAATCTTCTCCTCGCATAAGGAGTCCGAGACTGCCGTCCATCGTATCTCCTCGCCCTCCGGACCGCCCTCCTTCGGAAGATCACTGGACTTTCAACTGATGATACGATATGTGGCGTACACAAGAGTGGACTCATTGGCGGTAACAAAGTATCTGGTGTTCCTGCCACGGCTTCAAAACATATAGGAATCATGTCTGGATGTGAAATATTATCAGCCATTGGTAGGACTGGCGAGGTTGCAGGTGAGATCATTGTTAGTTGTGTATGTCAAATTTTACTAAGAACTGATATATGAATCATTTTCTTTGCCGTGGTGCCTCTTGGTGAAGTGAGGTCAGAGGATAATTCAAATTGTTTTCAGCAATTGCGGTTGCTTGGACCGTGAATGACTGTTAGATTTCTATATCAAAAATATGAATTGAGTTTCAAATTGCATATTAAAAAGATAAATCCCCCAAAAGCTTCACGATAATGCTAACGACCAGTATAATTATGGTGGTAATGATAAAGAAAATAACAGCAATGAGAGAAAATTGGTTACAGGAAAAAAGAAACCGGAATTAGATGCAAATGTAGATATGCACACATTTGTTTGTGTTTACATATAAACACACATACCCACGCTTGCATGTACACACGCATGTATATAGTGTTAGGATTAGGATAAAGAAAAACCCGCTTTATGAAAAGACTTTTATATTGTTTATCATTCAGCAGTATCAGCCTAAAGTTCTCCAATACAGATAAAACACCACGGCCTCAGCTTTAAACTCGATTAGAGAAAAAAACAGCTAAATAGCTGGTTTTAGATATATAGAAATACGCACAAAGGCGCACATTTCTATAAATACTTATGTGTTGCATATATATATGAATATATATTGCATGTATATGTAAAGTATCCAGTAATCTAGAATCACCATAGGTGCCGATTCCTTTAATCGGTTGACCTCTTCTGACCCAATGTCTGTTTGACCTATAATGAGTACAATAACCAGGAACTCAGTATTACTCAGAATCCTCACACTGCCTTCACAGGGTTATTCCCGGAAGCGGTTGACCTCAATTGACGTGGGATCCATAGAATTAGGAATATTTTGGCACATTTTCTTAGCAGTTCTTAGTACCATGCAATTTTATAATGAAATTGAAATTAATTAGGCCATAAGGTAGATATACTTTTATATTATGTATACCTAGTGTAATACTAGAGAGAGTACAGCTAATGACAAT
>NC_061851.1:11834659-11872159 GCF_019202785.1 Penaeus chinensis | reverse complement strand
TATATATTATTTTACATATTACATATATATTTTTACATTAATTTATATTTATTTTACCTTTAACATAATATTATATTACATTTACATATATTATAATTTTTTTACCTTTACATATTATATTATTGGTTACATTTACATATATATTATATTTTTACATTAAATATATATTTGTGTTAATTACATATATATATATTATAATACATTTCATATATATTTATCAAGATAAATTTATATATATCATATAATATTCATTAATATTTTTATTTATATTTATGTATCCATATTTTTATGAATATTATATATGCATGTCTAAAATATATCATATTATATATCATATATATTTATATATTTATATATAATTTATATATATATTTTATATATATAATTATAATATATATATGTTATAAAAATATATTACTTTTATATATATATTATATAAAATATATATATATTATATATAATATATATATATATTATATAATTGATTATAAAAATGTATATATATGCATTTATATTTTCATGTATAAAATATATCATATTATATATATTTTATATCATATTATATATACATATCCTATATATATCATATGTATTTTTATATATCCATATATATACATATCATATATATAATATCCATAATATACATATCCATATATATACATATCCATATATATATACATATCCATATATATACATATCCATATATATACATATCCATATATATACATATCCATATATATACATATCCATATATATACATATCCATATCCGTATATATCCATATCCATATATATACATATCCATATATATACATATCCATATATATACATATCCATATCCATATATATCCATATCCATATATATCCATATCCATATATATATATCCATATATATACGTATATATACATATACATATATATCCATATATATACATATCCATATATATACATATACATATATATCCATATATACATATATATCCATATATACATATATATCCATATATATAGATATCCATATATATATAGATATCCATATATATATAGATATCCATATATATAGATATCCATATATATAGATATCCATATATATACATATCCATATATATACATATGCATATATATACATATGCATATATATACATATGCATATATATACATATGCATATATATATACATATGCATATATATATACATATGCATATATATACATATGCATATATATACATATGCATATATATATACATATGCATATATATATACATATGCATATATATACATATGCATATATATACATATTCATATATATACATATGCATATATATAAATATGCATACATATGCATATATATACATATTCATACACATATATATATATATATATCTATTTATACATATATGCATATTCGCATATATATAAAGACATAAATAAAAATAGTAATGCATATATATATATATGATATATATGGTAAATTGATCAAGATGATGCCGATAAACATTTGTACATCACATGCACAAGGTGTTAATAAATGTGAAATATAATGAATTTGTTATTTATTATAATGAGAGACATCTCTCGTGTCATATATACATATATAAAGTTTCTATTCCTCCCTCTCCACTTCAAAGAATAATCTTCTCCTCGCATAAGGTGTCCGAGATTGGCGTCCATCGTATCTCCTCGCCCTCCGGACCGCCCTCCTTCGGAAGATCACTGGACTTTCAACTGAAGGTACGATATGTGGTGCTGTTACAATTATTGGAGTTTCTGGCATGGCTTCTAAATATATAGGAACCATGTCTGAAAGGCTATCAATCACTGCAAGGTCTGATGTATTAGGCACTAGCGAGCTTGCAGGTGAGATCATTGTGACATGTGTGTCAAATATTTACTATGAGCTGATATATGAATCAGTTTGTTTGCCGTGGTGCCTCTTGCAGAAGTGAGGTCAAGGGATAATTAAGAGTGCTTTTCGGAATTTCGGCAGCTTTGATAGTGAAGGAATGGTAGATTCCGATATCGAAATATATCACCAAATGGAAAAGATTAGCTGCTTCATGAATACTTTTACATGCACTTAGATACAAGTATACAGCAATGATAATGTTAAAGACAGCTTTAATAATTACGACGATGGTAATGGACATATCAGAAATTAGATAAACGCGATTAAAGAAAAAAAAGTAATATGTGCGTTTGTGTGCATGTATTATATGTATATATAAAGCCCAGCATCCAATAATCCATCATCATCATTAGAATCAATAATCGGTTGACCTCTTCTGACCTAGTGTTTTCTTGACCTAGAGTGAGTAGCATAACATTTACTCAGATTCACAGAGGGTGATTCCCGGATACGGTTGACCTCATTTGACTCGGGATCCACATGATATAGAACATCTAGACAAAACAGATAGGCCATGCGATAGATATGCAAAAAGTTAGCTGCTGCATTGATACTTTGACATGCACTCAGACACAAACACACAATAATGCTAATGATCATTACAGTGGTAATTATGGTGATGGTGATAAAGGAAATAACAGCATTAAAAGAAAATCGATTCCAGGAATAAAGAACCGGGATATATATGTAAATATTGATAAGGAATTATAAAACTAATTGTGCATCTGTTCTTCAAATGAACAAGGAATACAAATTTAAAAAGTCATTTATTATAATGAAAGAAACAATACAAAATACACGCTGATAAAGGTAATAAACATTCGCACTTCAGATGCACAAGGTGTTAATAAATATAAAATAAAATAAATGTTACGCTGATAGAACACTTAAGGTTTCGGTGAATAAAACAATCAAGTCTTAATACTAATGGTAATGGTAAGTTTAACTTGATTATGCCGATAAACAGCCAAAGGTAAAAACATCCGTCTTCATAAGCACAAAGTTGTCAGTTATTATAATGACGAGGCATCCCTCGTGTTATATATACATATATAAAGTTTTCTATTCTTCCGTCTTCACTTCTAAGAATGATATTTCCCCCCCATTAGGAGTTCGTTCGGGCCCATCGTATCACCTCGCCCTCTGGACCGCCTCCCTTCGGAAGATCACTGATGGTACGTTATTTGGCAAACACAAAAGCGGTCTCGTTGGTGATTCATACCGTATTTGGTGTTGTTGGCCTCCAGACATGTAGGATTCACGTCGAGCCGTGAAAGACTCTCAGTCAGTGAAGAAATGGAAGATTCCAATATAGAAAATATGAAATACGGGCGAACGATGATTGCAGGAAAGTTAATCGTATGTTTAGTGGAGTTTAAAGCAATTGCACATTGAAAAGGTATATCCCCCAGAATGAACAAGTTGACTGTTTTATGACTGATTTGACATACACTTAGATACAAGTATATATTAATGATAATCTAGAAGATAATTATATAATTATTATGATAATGATTATGGAAGTAACATAAATTAGAGAAACTCGATTAACGGGAAAATGCCAGATCTAGATATAAAAAGATACGCATATAGGAATATACTTGTAAAATACATATGTATGTGTGTGTATAAATATTATATGTATATATAAACCCCAGCATCCAGTAATCTAGTAACATCATGGGAGCCGATTCCCATAGTCGGTTGACCTCTTCTGACCAAGTGTCTACTTGACTTAAAGAAAATTATAATTATTATCATAATAATGATAATGAAAGTAACCGAAAGTAATAAAAAAGCTGCATCTAGATGTATAGAGATACGGACACATTTTTTAAATATGTCTATAGTAATCTAGCATTATCATTCCCATAGACGGTTGAACTCTTTTGACCTATAGTGATCAGCATAACAAGGAACTCAGTATTACAGGGATTCATCAGAGGGTGATTCCCAGAATCGGTTAACCTCATTTGACTCGAGATCCAGAGAATTTAGAATAACAGTTGGACCATGCGATGGATATACATTTCTAAGTTGTATCTTAACCTTTTCCATTTGGAGATATACATTGATTCGAAGATATATTTCCTTATCTCTCTCACCACGTCATTACAAAATGTAATAAACCTTGCACTGGTTAGTGGATTGTCACGTGTAGCAACTGTCTACAAAGAGAAGGAAATTGTTCTCTCGTTATGAGAAAATGGTAGATTTAACTCGACAATTTTGATAAAGAATGATACAGAGCAGTATCATTTCTAAAAATAGATTATAAGGCATCATTACCATGGTAACAGTCATTTGCCATTCAAATGCCCAGGGGATAAGGAAAAGGCAAAGTAGAAAAAGGACATTCATTCATTGAAATGAGAGTCGTCTCTTGTCATATATTTACATATAAAGTTATCTATTATATTCCTCCACTTCAAACAACAATCTTGCATAATGAGTCTGAGATGGCGACCATCGTGTCTCCTCGCCCTTCTTCGCAAGATCACTGAAGGCATGATACCGCATTGTTTCTCCTCGCCCTCTTCCGGAAGACCACTGGTCTTTCAACTGAAGGTACGATATATGGTGTGGACTGCAGTGGATTGATTGGCGGTATTACAGTAATTGGAGATCCTGGCGTGGCCTATCAACATTTAGGGGTCATGTCTAGGTGTGAAGGGGTATCAATTACATCAGGGTCTGTCGTACAACTCACTGGCAAGCTTGCAAGGGATATAATTGAATTGCATGCATTGAAATTTCATGATGACCTTATATTCTAGTATCATTATTAGAATGAAAGAGACATCGTATCTCCTCGCCCTCCGGACCGACCTCCTTCGGAAGATCACTGGACTTTCAACTGATGATACGATATGTGGCGTACACAAGAGTGGACTCATTGGCGGTAACAAATTATCTGGTGTTCCTTCCACGGCTTCAAAACATATAGGAATCATGTCTGGATGTGAAATATTATCAGCCATTGGTAGGACTGGCGAGGTTGCAGGTGAGATCATTGTTAGTTGTGTATGTCAAATTTTACTAAGAACTGATATATGAATCATTTTCTTTGTCGTGGTGCCTCTTGGTGAAGTGAGGTCAGAGGATAATTTAAATTGTTTTCAGCAATTGCGGTTGCTTGGACCGTGAATGAATGTTAGATTCCTATATCAAAAATATGAATTGAGTTTCAAATTGCACATTAAAAAGATAAATCCCCCAAAAGCTTCACGATAATGCTTACGTCCAGGATAATTATGGTGGTAATGATAAAGAAAATAACAGCAATGAGAGAAAATTGGTTACAGGAAAAAAGAAACCGGAATTAGATGCAAATGTAGATATGCACACATTTGTTTGTGTTTACATATAAACACACATACCCACGCTTGCATGTACACACGCATTTATATAGTGTTAGGATTAGGATACAGAAAAACCCGCTTTATGAAAAGACTTTTATATTGTTTATCATTCAGCAGTATTAGCCTAAAGTTCTCCAATACAGATAAAACACCACGACCTCAGCTTTAAACTCGATTAGAGAAGAAAACAGCTAAATAGCTAGTTTTAGATATATAGAAATACGCACAAAGGCGCACATTTCTATAAATACATATGTGTTGCATATATGTATATGAATATATATTGCATGTATATGTAAAGTATCCAGTAATCTAGAATCACCATAGGTGCCGATTCCTTTAGTCGGTTGACCTCTTCTGACCCAATGTCTGTTTGACCTATAATGAGTACAATAACCAGGAACTCAGTATTACTCAGAATCCTCACACTGCCTTCACAGAGAGTGATTCCCGGAAGCGGTTGACCTCAATTGACGTGGGATCCATAGAATTAGGAATATTTTGGCACATTTTTTAGCATTTCTTAGTACCATGCAATTTTATAATGAAATTAATTAGGCCATAAGGTAGATATACTTTTATATTATGTATACCTAGTGTAATACTAGAGAGTGTACAGCTAATGACAATGGTAAATTATATTATATATGAATAAGTTTTTATTTGTCGTGATGTTTCTTGTGACAGAATGAAGAAAACAGCAATGAAAGAGAGTCGATTACAGGAATAAATACGCCGGACCTATATGTAAATATACACACGCGCATTTGTGTTTGTTCTAAGGAGTTCTAAAACTACATTCTAGTATCACTGCCTTTGTAACAGTTATTTTTCTTATATGCACTAGGAACATAAAGTAAATACAAAATAATCAGTTGTCATTTATTAGAATGAAAGAGACATCTTTCGTGTCAAATATACATATATATAAAGTTTTCTATTCCTCCCTCTCCACTTCAAAGAATAATCTTCTCCTCGCATAAGGAGTCCGAGACTGCCGTCCATCGTATCTCCTCGCCCTCCGGACTGCCCTCCTTCGGAAGATCACTGGACTTTCAACTGATGATACGATATGTGGCGTACACAAGAGTGGACTCATTGGCGGTAACAAAGTATCTGGTGTTCCTGCCACGGCTTCAAAACATATAGGAATCATGTCTGGATGTGAAATATTATCAGCCATTGGTAGGACTGGCGAGGTTGCAGGTGAGATCATTGTTAGTTGTGTATGTCAAATTTTACTAAGAACTGATATATGAATCATTTTCTTTGCCGTGGTGCCTCTTGGTGAAGTGAGGTCAAAGGATAATTTAAATTGTTTTCAGCAATTGCGGTTGCTTGGACCGTGAATGAATGTTAGATTCCTATATCAAAAATATGAATTGAGTTTCAAATTGCATATTAAAAAGATAAATCCCCCAAAAGCTTCACGATAATGCTTACGTCCAGTATAATTATGGTGGTAATGATAAAGAAAATAACAGCAATGAGAGAAAATTGGTTACAGAAAAAAAAAAAAACGGAATTAGATGCAAATGTAGATATGCACACATTTGTTTGTGTTTACATATAAACACACATACCCACGCTTGCATGTACACACGCATTTATATAGTGTTAGGATTAGGATACAGAAAAACCCGCTTTATGAAAAGACTTTTATGTTGTTTATCATTCAGCAGTATCAGCCTAAATATATACATATATATATTGTTAAGATTAGGATACACACTTTCAACTTGTGTATAATGCGATGAGAACCGTTCATGCTAAATAGTTTATGAAAATGGTAATGGAAGTAACAGAAATTAGTGAAACTCGATTAGAGAAAAAAAGAATCTAGAAGCCACGGCTACACACATACACTATGCTGGATATTTATTTATTTATATACAGACCTACAGTGGATAAACTCATCACTTTCTATATATCCTGCAAAGGTTTAAGGCATATTCATCACTATATATATGTACAGAATTTCGTACGCAATGACAAACCTTTGTAGTCTCTACCTATTTCATCAAGGCTATGGTGAATTACACAAGTACTGTCCTAGCTAATAATTATGATACAAATGCGACAGATCTTGCACTGAAAGTGGATTATCACATGTAGCAACTGTCTATGAAAAGAAGGAAACTTATCTCTCAAGTGACAAAAAAATGATAAATCTAACTCGATAATTCTAATAAAGAGTGATACAGAGCAATATCATTACCACTGTAACAGTAAATTGCAATTGAAATGCCCGTGGAATAAGGAAAAGGCAAAGTAGCAAATGGACAATTGTTGTAATGAGAGACGTCTCTTGTGTCATATATTTACATATATAAAGTGATCTATTCTATTCCTCCACTTCAAACACCAATCTTGCATAAGGAGTCCGAGATTGGCGACCATCGTATCTCCTCGCCCTTCGCAAGATCACAGGACTTTTAACCGAAGGAATGATATAGCATGGTATCTCCTTTCCCTCCGGACCGTCCTCCGGAAGACCACTGGACTTTCAGTTGAAGGTACGATATGTGATGTACACTGCAGTGGATTGATTGGCGGTATCACAGTAATTGGAATTTCTGGCGTGGCCTCTAAACATTTAAGAATCCTGTCTAGATGTGATAGGATATCAGTCACTGCAGGGTTTGTTGTACAACTGACTGGCGAGCTTACATGAGAGATGCATTGCATGCATCAAAATTTTATGACGACCTTGCCGTGGTGTTTCTTGCTAAAGTTAGATCAAGGGATAATTTGAATGTCTTCAAGAAATTGGGAAAGTAGATTCACTGTGTCGGAATGAAGTATGGTTGAACGAATTGCATATTAAAAGACGTAAGAACTCAGTGCTAATGATCAGTGTAGTGATTAGATCAAGAAAACAGCAATGAAAGAAAATCGATTACATGAGAATAAATAAGTAGGATCTGTATACGCACGTACATATATGTTTGCTCTAAGGAATTCTAAAACTATATTAAAGCATCATTGCCGTAGCAACAATTATTTTTCTTATATGCACTAGGAATAAAAAGTAAATACAAAATAATCAGTTGTCATTTATTTTAATGAAAGAGAAATCTCTTGTGTCAAATATACATATATATAAAGTTTTCTATTCCGTCCTCTCCACTTCAAAGAATAATCATCTCGCATAAGGAGTCCGAGACTGCCGTCCATCGTATCTCCTCGCCCTCCGGACCGCCCTCCTTCGGAAAATCACTGTGTAGCGTTTACTTAGCTCTTTGGGCTATATATATTTTAGCATACACTCTACGGATCATTTCACCATATTTCAGTGTACTTTTATCTCTAATATCCGTCACCTCTGATTAATGCAGGAAAGGACTGAAGTGGTAGCGTGTAGCCCTCTTCCTTATTTAATTTAGGCTTAAGAGATGTCCATGTTAGGTGTTGCTTTCTTGATTATGATATGGTCCAGGTTTACGTAAAACATAAATGTCAAAATTGGCAAAAGTAACGTAAAAATTAAATTAAAGTTAAAGTAAAACAAGTAGCAATAAAACCCCAATGAACCCAACGAAAGACTAACGTAAAATCTAAGTAAACTACTTTAAAACCAAGGTCATTCACGATAAAATGAAATGAAATAAAATGAAATAAAAGATTCTAGTAAAAGTAAGATATTGAAAATGATAAAATACAAAATAAAAGGTTCTAGAAAAACTCAAAGTTACGGGTTCTGTATTTTACTGAAGGAGTGACAGCGTACATGAACATAACCAATATGAAAACTATTACCTTAATATATATGGCGTTTCTGATGTTCCCGATGTCGTGTTCCACCGCCTCACAATAGAAACAGATAATAATATCAAATAAATACACTATGAATTGCTAAAAATCGAAAAAAAAAATCTCTCTCTCTGACTTCGCTGAAGTCTCGGGCGTGAGTGGCGGTTTCTTCGCTATTGTTTGTGCCCTGCGCATTTTCACGTGCGCAGTGACATCAGCGCACATTGGCAATTATACTCACAGCCCCTTTTTCCCTTGCGCAAAATCGTGTGCAGTCTTGAGTTGTCCCTCGTGCATGTGAAATATTTAACTTTATACAATAATTGTAGCGCCTAATTGATATTTTCGGATATCTGCCTGCGCAGCCGCGCAGAGGGCACCCTCATCGGCTACGGCCAGCGGATGCGAGGGGAAGCTGAAGCATTTCACTCGCTACAACCCCTCCCATGGCCCGGTAGTGATGGTCGAGGCGTCGCCTCTACTCGTCCTCGAGTCTCGGATCTATCCCTAGGTCTGCTCCGGGCCCCGCCCATTCCGTATGGCGATTTGGCGCAGAATTTGACAAAACCATCACGGGGATCACGGCGACGAGACGACCATTCACGCTCCCAACTCTTCTCCAACTGCAAGTCGAACAAGCCTCATTTCTCGTCACGCACAGTCTATTATCTCTCCTGCTACAGCGCACGTTCAGCTGGCAGAAAGGAAAGTAACAGCCACAACAATCTGGAAATCTAGAACCCTTATGACGGCTTCCACGCATCGGCAGGACCTGCGAATATTCAAGGATAGTAATTATAAAGGGCATGTCCACTGAGCCGGCCCCTAAAGCAAAATAACAAGAACCCGTTAAACTAAATAAAATTTGCTAAATGCTAGATAAAAAAACAAAGCATAAAAACTAATTACCAGACCCGATACTAAAAAGTAAACTTTAAACTATAAAATAAAACAAAAGTAAAACTAAATGTACAAAAAGTAAAAAACAAAACAAAAGTAAAACTAAATGTACAAAAAGTAAAAAACAAAACAAAAGTAAAACTAAATGTACAAAAAGTAAAAAACAAAACAAAAATATGCAAACATAAATGTACAGAGGAAAAAACAATAAAATTAAGAGTAATGAAATGGAAATAAAACAAAGACAAACGTTATAAAGGAGGGGAAATGGGGGTAAAAGAGAGATGGATAAGGGCTAAAACGTATCAAAAGGATAATGAAAAAGAAATTAAAAGCTAAAGACTAAAAGTTGGAAAACATAAAAGTAAAAGAGAAGCATTTGAATTTGTACATAGGAAAGTATTTTGCGTTCATCTGGGGTGCACAGCTGACAACAGTAACACTTCGTCCGGATCTCTTTCAGAGTCGTCATATTGCCGTTCACTAGACAGACCTTCAGCAGAGGTACTCTGTTCACTGGGCGAATCCACAAACACTAATTCCTCTAAAGTTCTGAAAGGCTTCATCTGATTAGCGTGCAACCTGCGCTATTTTTACGGCGAATCCACATCCTTGGTGATATATGTCATTGGTCCAACACGCTTCAGGATACGAGCAGGGCCATCCCAACGAGGTCCAAGAGTCCTCCGAGGTCCAGTTAGTCTTCGGAAGTTTCTGTAAATAACTAAGGTACCCACATCCATCTTAGGAGTTTTCCTTCCCCTCTTATTATATTGTCTTGCCCAGGTTTCTTGAGCACGACGGGACGTCTCAATGGCAACGTGACGAGGTTCTCTCAGCGCATCACTAAAGCGTTTTGCAGAATCTGATGCAAAGGTGACCTCAATGGAGAGGACAACTGGAAAGTGACCATGATGACCCATAAGCAGATATAATGGTTGGTTGCCTATGGACCGGTGTATGCGCTTTTCAGTGCCAATCTAACCTGTGGTACATATTGGTGTCAGTCCAGAGGGTGCCGTTCTGTAAAGGTTGCAATAGCTTCTTTAAATATCCTGTTTGAACGCTCCACCATCCCATTTGCCTGTGGATGACATGCTGTAGTGAGATGAGTCTTCGTCTTCACTATAACACAGACCTTCTGGAATAATCTGTTTGTGAATTCACAACCACCATCTGTTTGTAAAAGGTATGGGGGACCAAATATTGTTACACATTCCCTAAAGCAGGGGTTCCCAAACTGGGGTACATGTACCCCCAGGGGTACATTTGCACGTTTCAGGGGGTACATTTGGTCTGAAGGAAATAATTACTTGCACAATACATGGTGTTGTAATCTGCACTCAGATTGCACTTTTCTCATTTTCTTTGTGTTGATTAGCACCACCTTTATTGAAATTTCTTGGGTGTAAGGTAATACCATTTGTTTTTATTATTATAAACCTCACATGGCTTGATCTGCAGTGTAGATCTGTAGGACTACCTGTACCAATCTAGAAATGACTGGTACAGGACGTGTTTATCGACGCGTCAGTGTCTGGCGGCTCACGCCTCACTGAGTGACTCAGACTCAGTCCTGTTTACACTCGCAGCTAGTGAAAGTGTGAAAACGTTTCTCGTTACTAACTCTCCATATCCTTGTTGTAAGACAGTGTTGCATTAAAAGTTCTATACATACAATTAAGAAAAACAATGAAAAGACATAAATATCTAATATTAATATATACAAAGTGATGTTAATTTTCTTGCCATGTACTTTCCGTGGCAGTAGCTATATTCTTATTCCTTGCATTGGAAACATAACATAAACCCAAAAAGTGCCATAAAACATCATACGGCCAGATCTGAAACCTAGTATGTGTATTTAATTCTTAGAGTAGATACACATACCTGGTTTCAGATGTGGCAGGATGCTGTTTTATGGCACTTTTTGGGCTTATTAGTTACCTAATATATTTTTTTCTATCTTTTAGAAAGGTAAATAATGATGAGTAAAAGAAGAAAATATTCAGAGACCTACTTACAGTTCGGGTTTACATTCGTAGTAAACAATGGTATGGATATTCCAGTGTGTGTACTGTGTCAAAAAACTCTGAGTCTGGGGAATGACTCATTGAAGCCAAGCCTACTTACTCGACATCTTGAGAGAGCTCATCCAGAGGTCAAAGACAAAGACCTTAATTTTTTTAAACGTAAAGAAGAAGTGTTAAAGAAGCAACGACTGGATCCAAGTGGGAGGATTTTCCAACAAAACAGTGCAGTGGTGCAGGCATCTTATGAAGTTTCACTTATGATTGCCAAACAAAAGAAAGCTCATACCATTGGGGAAAACCTTGTTCTTCCAGCTGCAAAAGCAATGGTGCGTTGTGTCCTTGGAGATGAATCAGAAAAAAAGCTCAACTCTATCTCCTTGTCAAACAATACAGTACAACGACGAATAGAAGAAATGTCACTTGATATTTTTCAGCAAGTGATTAGCGAAATTTCTATGTCTGAAAGTGGATTTGCAATTCAACTTGACGAGTCCACCGATGTTACAAATTGTGCTCAGCTACTAATGTTTGCTCGGTATGTAGGAAATGAAGGTATTAAGGAAGAGTTCTTAATGAATGCAGCCTTAGAAGCAACAACTAAAGGCGAAGATATTTTTCAAGTGGTAGATTCATTTTTCAAGAAACATGGTTTGAAGTGGGAAAATCTGAGAGGATGCACAACTGATGGGGCACCAGCAATGTTGGGGCGAAAGTCTGGTTTTAGAGCTCGTGTCATGGAAGTAGCACCTCATGTGACATTTATGCATTGCATGATACATCGGTTTGTTTTGTCATGCAAGGTTCTTCCTGCTGAACTAGCCAGTGTGTTATCACTGGTGGTCAAGATCGTTAACCATGTAAAAGGGAGTGCTCTTAACAGCCGATTATTCAAACTATTGTGTGAAGATTTTGATGGTAATCACAGTGTACTTCTGTTCCATACTGATGTACGTTGGCTTTCCCGAGGAAGTGTCACAAAACGTATTTATGAGCTTCATGGAGAATTGCTAGAATTTTTTCAACATTCCCACAAGTGTGAAGATTTCGTCACTTCCTTGAAGGATCATTACTTCATGCTTAACCTTGCTTATCTTGTGGATATTTTTGATGCTCTAAATATGCTAAACCAGAGTCTCCAAGGAAGAGATGTAACAGTTTGTGGCAGTATAGCTAAACTCAAAGCATTCATTGCAAAACTTCGACTGTGGAGGGGAAACATTCAGTCTGATACCTTGGCTATGTTTAGTAATGTAACAGAATATATAGATCAAAATCCACGATCTAAGACTGACAAGTTCACAGGATTAGTCACTGAGCATCTTATGAAGATGGAAGAAGAAATTAATAGTTATTTTCCAAGCCTTGATGGAGATGAATTTGTATATCTTAGGAATCCTTTCAGTACAGATGCTCAGGTGTTGCAGGCTGGGACAGGTAGGCAGGAGGAGTTGGTAGAAATGCAACATGATGATTCTGCATTACATGTTTACTCTGAGAAAAATCTGTGTGGTTTTTGGTTTTCAATGAGAAACTCATACAGACAGATTGCTGAACCTGCTATTCGAGCACTGTTGGTATTTCCATCAACATGGCTTTGTGAGTCGGCATTTTCAGTACTGTTAGGTATCAAATCAAAATACAGATCAAAACTCAACACACCTGAACATGATCTTCGTTGTGCAATTGCTAAAGTTTCCCCTCGTATCAGTGAGCTTGTTGCTAAAAAACAAGCTCACCCATCTCACTAGTTCTGTTTAGATTTGGTTACAATTGTTATCAATAATTCTGTCTCCATACTAGAGTGCATTAACATTTTTTTCCCTGTTTCTGCCTTATCTGCAGGACTGAATGTGTGTTGAATTGGTAGTGATCCATTTATGTTGAGTTAGTGCGATGCATTAAAATAAGAATACCTGAGTTTTGTTCATTAATGTTTTGGATAATAATAATAAAAAGGTATGTATTGTATGTGCTGGATCAAAATATCAGTTACCTTAGTAATTGCTTTATTTCTGTTTTCATCATTTAAGATGCCTATGTAATCTAAACATGCAGACTTAAATAATTAAAATATTAAAATGTCCTTTTTTACTATTAAGCTTAATTTTTAGTGTTAGGGGTACATGGGAACCTATAAAAAGCCTAAGGGGTACTGAGGAACAAAAAGTTTGGGAACCCCTGCCCTAAAGTAAGCATCTGCTACTACCTCAGCTTCTTTGGATGGAAGAGGAATCAACTGAAGGTACCTCGAAAGATGGTCTATTAATACAAGTATATACCTCAACCCGTTGCATGATTGTCCACAATCAATGAGGTCAGCAGAAACCTTCTCAAATGGTGCAGACACATGTGGGGCAGTAGCTAGTGGCGCCCTGTGTGGGGTTCCCTTCCGTCGTTGACATGTCGAACAAGCTGTGACATAAGCTTTCACATCTCGTATCATATTGGGGAAATAGAAGAGATCCTTTAGTTTCTGATACGCTCTGAAAATACCCGGATGAGATGCAAATGAACTGTCATGAGGAAGCTTAAGTACAGCTTTACGAAGAACCTTTGGTACTACAAGCTGATGTACTGCATGTGCAGGAAACTGTCGAAGATGGTAGAGAACTCCGTCTTGAAGTGTAAACTCATCCAGAGTAAGTGGAATCTTCTTCTTGGGTAAGTACTTCTCCTCCAAGTAGTTGATAACTTCTTGCTAAAGAGGGTCTTTCATTTGCATGGTTGTTGGGTCAAAATTGGCAAGGTCAATTTGTGCCACTGAGAAGGATAACATGTCAGAAACACGGTGTTGGATTCCCTGTTTATAAACTATTTTAAATTGGTAGTGGGAAAGTTCACAAGCCCGCCTGATCATGCGAGGACTTTTAGTCTTCCATATGAATATGTAAGTGAGGGGCTGATGATCCGTATAGTCTGTGAATTGACGACCATATATATATGCGTCAAAGGCTCTTACTCCTTCTACAACTGTTAATGCTTCAGAATCAGTTGCAAAATACCTGGTCACACATATATACAAATATATGCACACATATATACATATATATGCACACATATATACATATATATGTATGATATATATGCAAATATATGTATGATATATATGCAAATATATGTATGATATATATGCAAATGTATGTATGATATATATGCACACATAAATACATATATATGTATGATATATATGCAAATATATGTATGATATATATGCAAATGTATGTATGATATATATGCAAATATATGTATGATATATATGCAAAAATATGTATGATATATATGCAAATATATGTATGATATATATGCAAATATATGTATGATATATATTCAAATATATGTTACATATATACATATATACAAATATGTTACATATGTACATATATGTTACATATCTACGTATATGTTACATATGTACGTATATGTTACATATGTACGTATATGTTACATATGTACGTATATGTTACATATGTACGTATATGTTACATATGTAAGTATAGGCTACATATGTACGTATATGCTACATATGTACGTATATGCTACATATGTACGTACATGTTACATATGTACGTACATGTTACATATGTACGTACATGTTACATATGTACGTACATGTTACATATGTACGTACGTGTTACATATGTACGTACGTGTTACATATGTACGTATATGTTACATATATAGGTACATCTTACATATATACATATATATTCCATATATACGTATGTGTTACATATATAGGTATATCTTACATATATACGTATATGTTACATATGTACGTATATGTTACATATATAGGTATATCTTACATATATACTTATATGTTCCATATATACGTATGTGTTACATATATAGGTATATCTTACATCTATACGTATATGTTACATATATACGTATATGTTACATATATATGTATATGTTACATATATAGGTATATCTTACATATATACGTATATGTTACATATATATGTATATGTTACATATATAGGTATATCTTACATATATACGTATATGTTACATATATACGTATATGTTACATATATACGTATATGTTGCATATATACGTATATGTTACATATATACGTATATGTTACATATATAGGTATATCTTACATATATACGTATATGTTACATATATACGTATATGTTACATATATAGGTATATCTTACATATATACATATATATGCACACATATATACGTTATATGCACACATATATACATATATATGCACACATGTATACATATATATGCACACATATATGACATATATGTGTGTTTGCATATATATAAATGCATATATATGTGTGTCTGTTTGCATACATATAAATGCATATATATATATGTGTGTGTTTGCATATATATAAATGCATATTTATATATATATATATATATATATATATATATATATATATATATATATATATATATATGTGTGTGTGTGTGTGTGTGTGTGTATTTGCATATATATAAATGCATATATATATGTATTTGTTTGCATATATATAAATGCATATATATGTATTTGTTTGCATATATATAAATACATATATATGTGTGTTTGCATATATATAAAAGCATATATATGTATTTGTTTGCATATATATAAATGCATATATATGTGTGTATTTGCATATATATAAATGCATATATATGTATTTGTTTGCATATATATAAATGCATATATATGTGTGTGTTTGCATATATATAAATGCATATATATGTATTTGTTTGCATATATATAAATGCATATATATATATATATATATATATATATATATATATATATATATATATGTGTGTGTGTGTGTGTGTGTGTGTGTTTTTGCATATATATATGCATATATACATTTATACATATATATCCATATATACATTTAAAAATATATATCTATATATGTACATTTAAACATATATATCTATATATATAAATTTAAACATATATATTTATATATATACATTTAAACATATATATCGATATATCCATTTAAACATATATATCTATATATCCATTTAAACATATATATCTATATGTAATTTAAACATATATATCTATATATAATTTAAACATATATATCTATATATAATTTAAACATATATATATATCTATATATAATTTAAACATATATATATCTATATATAATTTAAACATATATATATACATTAAAACATATATATCTATATATAATTTAAACATATATATCTATATATAATTTAAACATATATATATATCTATATATAATTTAAACATATATATATCTATATATAATTTAAACATATATATATACATTAAAACATATATATCTATATATTTATACATATATAAATATATATACATATACACACATATATACATATATATGCACATATGTATATAAATATATATACATATACACACATATGAATATATATAAATACATAGTATATAATATATAAATACATGATATATAATATATAAATACATGATATATAATATATAAATACATGATATATAATATATAAATACATGATATATAATATATAAATACATGGTATATAATATATAAATACATGATATATAATATATAAATACATGATATATAATATATAAATACCTGATATATAATATATAAATACATGATATATAATATATAAATACATGATATATAATATATAAATATATGATATATAATATATAAATACATGGTATATAATATATAAATACATGATATATAATATATAAATACATATAATATAATATATAAATACATGATATATAATATATAAATACATGATATATAATATATAAATACATGATATATAATATATAGCTACATGATATATAATATATAAATACATGATATATAATATATAAATACATGATATATAATATATAAATACATGATATATAATATATAAATACATGATATATAATATATAAATACATGATATATAATATATAAATACATGATATATAATATATAAATACATGATATATAATATATAAATACATGATATATAATATATAAATACATGATATATAATATATAATTACATGATATATAATATATAAATACATGATATATAATATATAAATACATGATATATAAAGTATAAATACATGATATATAATATATAAATACATGATATATAATATATAAATACATGATATATAATGTATAATTACATGATATATAATGTATAAATACATGATATATAATATATAAATACATGATATATAATGTATAAATACATGATATATAATATATAAATACATGATATATAATATATAAATACATGATATATAATATATAAATACATGATATATAATATATAAATACATGATATATAATATATAAATACATGATATATAATATATAAATACATGATATATAATATATAAATACATGATATATAATATATAAATACATGATATATAATATATAAATACATGATATATAATATATAAATACATGATATATAATATATAAATACATGATATATAATATATAAATACATGATATATAATATATAAATACATGATATATAATATATAAATACATGATATATAATATATAAATACATGATATATAATATATAAATACATGATATATAATATATAAATACATGATATATAATATATAAATACATGATATATAATATATAAATACATGATATATAATATATAAATACATGATATATAATATATAAATACATGATATGTAATATATAAATACATGATATGTAATATATAAATACATGATATATAATATATAAATACATGATATATAATATATAAATACATGATATATAATATATAAATACATGATATATAATATATAAATACATGATATATAATATATAAATACATGATATATAATATATAAATACATGATATATAATATATAAATACATGATATATAATATATAAGTACATGATATATAATATATAAGTACATGATATATAATATATAAATACATGATATATAATATATAAATTCATGATATATAATATATAAATACATGATATATAATATATAAATACATGATATATAATATATAAATACGTGATATATAATATATAAATACATGATATATAATATATAAATACATGATATATAATATATAAATACATGATATATAATATATAAATACATGATATATACTATATAAATACATGATATATAATATATAAATACATGATATATAATATATAAATACATGATATATAATATATAAATACATGATATATAATATATAAATACATGATATATAATATATAAATACATGATATATAATATATAAATACATGATATATAATATATAAATACATGATATATAATATATAAATACATGATATATAATACATAAATACATGATATATAATATATAAATACATGATATATAATATATAAATACATGATATATAATATATAAATACATGATATATAATATATAAATACATGATATATAACATATAAATACATGATATATAATATATAAATACATGATATGTAATATATAAATACATGATTTATATTATATAAATACATGATATATAATATATAAATACATGATATATAATATATAAATACATGATATATAATAAATGAATACATGATATATAATATATAAATACATGATATATATTATATAAATACATGATATATAATATATAAATACATGATATATATAATATATAAATACATGATATATATAATATATAAATACATGATATATATAATATATAAATACATGATATATAATATATAAATACATGATATATAATATATAAATAGATAATATATAATATAGAAATACATAATATATAATATAGACATACATAATATATAATATAGAAATACATAGTATATAAATACATAATATATAAATATATAATATATAAATACATAATATATAATATATAAATACATAATATATAATATATAAATACATAATATATAATATATAAATACATAATATATAATATATAAATACATAATATATAATATATAAATACATAATATATAATATATAAATACATAATATATAATATATAAATACATAATATATAATATATAGATACATAATATATAATATATACATGCACATATGATATATGTATACCTTCCTACAGTGAATAAACGTAATATTTTCTTCTAGAGAGAGTACAGCTAATGGTAATGGTAAAATTAACTTGATTATGCCGATAAACAGTCAACACATATTCGTACTTAATATGCACAAGATATTAATAAATAATCTATTATAATGAAAGAGACATCTCTCGTGTCATATATACATATATAAAGTTTTCTATTCCTCCCTCTCCACTTCAAAGAATAATCGTATAAGGAGTCCGAGATTGGCGTCCATCGTATCTCCTCACCCTCCGGACCGCCCTCCTTCGGAAGATCACTGGACTTTCAACTAAAGGTACGATATGCGGCGTTGTTACAGTGATTGTAGTTTCTGGCATGGCTTAGAGGCCATGCCAGGATGCATGTCTGAGAGACAATCAATCACTGCATGGTCTGATGTATAACGGACTGGCAAGCTTCCTGGTGAGATCATTGTGACATGTGTGTCAACTATTTACTATGAGCTGATATATGAATCAGTTTGTTTGCCGTGATGCCTGTTGCAGAAGTGAGGTCAAGGGATAATGAAGAGTGCTTTTAGGAATTTCGGCTGCTTTGATAGTGGAGAAATGGTAGATTCCGATATTGAAGTAATTGCACATTGAAAATGTATATCACCAAATGGAAAAGATTAGTTGCTTCATGAATACTTTTACATGCACTTAGATACAAGTATACAGCAATGCTAATGTTAAAGACAGCTTTAATAATTACGCAGTGGTAATGGACTTATCAGAAATTAGATAAACACGATTAAAGAAAACAATATTGTAATTATATAAATGTGTGCACATAGGCACACATTTATATACTTACATATATATGTGTGTTTGTGTGCATATATTATATGTATATAAAAAGCCCAGCATCTAATAATCTATCACCATCATTAGGATACATAATCGGTTGACCTCTTCTGACCCAGTGTCTTCTTGACCTGGAGTGAGAAGCATAACATTTACTCAGATTCTGCACATTGCATTCACAGAGGGTGATTCCCGGATTCGGTTGACCTCATTTGACTCGGGATCCACATGATTTAGAACAACTAGACAAAACAGTTAGACAGCTTCCGGGCTAGTACAGTGGTAACGTGGCCTCTCATCTGAGGGGTCGACGGTTCGCGCCCCGCCCAGGCTCGAGAAGTTGCAATTGTCGCCTGGAGGTTACTGCTGTGGCTGGGCACCAAGGACTAAGTTCAGCCGAGTCAGCATCAGCTGACACACGTTAGCGAGTCGGCATTAGTTGAGACAGGCCGGGCTCCCCTCATGGGCAAAAAGTTAGCTGCTTCATTAATGCTTTGACATGCACTCAGACACAAGCACACAATAATGCTAATGATCATTAGTGGTAATTATGGTGATGATGATAAAGTGAATAACAGCATTAAAAGACAATTGATTCCAGGAATAAAGAACCAGGATCTCTATGTAAATATGTGCATCTTTTCTTCAAATCAACTTGGAAAACAAAATTAAAAAGTCATTTATCATAATGAAATTGACAATACAAAATACATGCTGATAAAGGTAATGAACATTGCTACTTCAGATGCACAAGGTGTCAATAAATATAAAATAAAATCAATGGGTTTCGGTGAATAAAACAATCAAGTCTTAATACTAGAGAGAGTTCAGCTAATGGTAATGGTAAGTTTAACTTGATTGATAAATATAAAATGAAATTTAAAAGTTGTCGGTTATTATAATGACGAGACATCCCTCGTGTTATATATACATATCTAAAGTTTTATATTCCTCCGTCTTCACTTCAAGGAATAATATTTTCCCCCCATTAGAAGTTCGTGATTGGGGTCCATCGTATCACCTTGCCCTCTGGACCGCCTCCCTTCAGAAGATCACTGAAAATACATTATTTTGCAAACACAAAAGCGGGCTCGTTGGTGATTCATACCGTATTTGGTGTTGTTGGCCTCCAGACATGTAGGATTCACGTCGAGCCGTGAAAGACTCTCAGTCAGTGAAGAAATGGAAGATTCCAATATAGAAAATATGAAATACGGGCGAACGATGATTGCAGGAAAGTTAATCGTATGTTTAGTGGAGTTTAAAGCAATTGCACATTGAAAAGGTATATCCTCCAGAATGAACAAGTTGACTGTTTTATGACTGATTTGACATACACTTAGATACAAGTATATATTAATGATAATGTAGAAGATAATTATATAATTATTATGATAATGATTATGGAAGTAACATAAATTAGAGAAACTCGATTAACGGGAAAAAGCCAGATCTAGATATATAAAGATACGCATATAGGAATATACTTGTAAAAAAATATGTATGTGTGTGTGTATAAATATTATATGTATATATAAACCCCAGCATCCAGTAATCTAGTAACATCATGGGAGCCGATTCCCATAGTCGGTTGACCTCTTCTGACCAAGTGTCTACTTGACTTAAAGAAAATTATAATTATTATCATAATAATGATAATGAAAGTAACCGAAAGTTAAAAAAAAAAAAAAAAAAAAAAAAAAGCCTTAAGAAAAAAAGCTGCATCTAGATGTATAGAAATACGGACACATTTGTATACATATGTCTATAGTAATCTAGCATTATCATTCCCATAGACGGTTGAACTCTTTTGACCTGTAGTGATCAGCATAACAAGGAACTCAGTATTACAGGGATTCATCAGAGGGTGATTCCCAGAATCGGTTAACCTCATTTGACTCGGGATCCAAAGAATTTAGAATAACAGTTGGACCATGCGATGGATATACATTTCTAAGTTGTATCTTAACCTTTTCCATTTGGAGATATACATTGATTCGAAGATATATTTCCTTATCTCTCTCACCACGTCATTACAAAATGTAATAAACCTTGCACTGGTTAGTGGATTGTCACGTGTAGCAACTGTCTACAAAGAGAAGGAAATTGTTCTCTCGTTATGAGAAAATGGTAGATTTAACTCGACAATTTTGATAAAGAATGATACAGAGCAGTATCATTTCTAAAAATAGATTCTAAGGCATCATTACCATGGTAACAGTCATTTGCCATTCAAATGCCCAGGGGATAAGGAAAAGGCTAAGTAGAAAAAGGACATTCATTCATTGAAATGAGAGACGTCTCTTGTCATATATTTACATATAAAGTTATCTATTATATTCCTCCACTTCAAACAACAATCTTGCATAATGAGTCTGAGATGGCGACCATCGTGTCTCCTCGCCCTTCTTCGCAAGATCACTGAAAGCATGATACCGCATTGTTTCTCCTCGCCCTCTTCCGGAAGACCACTGGTCTTTCAACTGAAGGTACGATATATGGTGTACACTGCAGTGGATTGATTGGCGGTATTACAGTAATTGGAGATCCTGGCGTGGCCTATAAACATTCAGGGGTCATGTCTAGGTGTGAAGGGGTATCAATTACATCAGGGTCTGTCGTACAACTCACTGGCGAGCTTGCAAGGGATATAATTGAATTGCATGCATCAAAATTTCATGATGACCTTATATTCTAGTATCAATGTTTCGGTAAGTTATTTTTCTTAAATGAACTAGGAATATAGAGTAAATACAAAATAATCAGCTGTCATTTATTAGAATGAAAGAGACATCGTATCTCCTCGCCCTCCGGACAGACCTACTTCGGAAGATTACTGGACTTTCAACTGACGATACGATATGTGGCGTACACAAGAGTGGACTCATTGGCGGTAACAAAGTATCTGGTGTTCCTGCCACGGCTTCAAAACATATAGGAATCATGTCTGGATGTGAAATATTAGGACTGGCGAGGTTGCAGGTGAGATCATTGTTCCTAATGTATGTCAAATAGCTAAATAGCTGGTTTTAGATATATAGAAATACACACAAAGGCGCACATTTCTATAAATACATATGTGTGTTGCATATATATATATATATATATATATATATATATATGAACACTGCCTTCACAGAGAGTGATTCCCGGAAGCGGTTGACCTCAATTGACGTGGGACCCATAGAATATTTTCCCACATATTTTAGCATTTTTTAGTACCATGCAATTTTATAATAAAATTAATTAGGCCATAAGGTAGATATACTTTTATATTATGTATACCTACCTGAAAAAAGTGTAATACTAGAGAGAGTACAGCTAATGACAATGGTAAATGATATTATATATGAATCAGTTTTTATTTATCGTGATGTTTCTTGTTGATCATTGTTGCGACAGAATTAAGAAAACAGCAATAAAAGAAAATCGATTTCAGGAATAAATTACCCGGACCTATATGTAAATATACACACGCACATTTGTGTTTGTTCTAAATTCCCGGAAGCGTTTGACCTCAATTGACGTGGGATCCATAGAATTAGGAATATTTTGGCACATTTTTTAGCATTTCTTAGTACCATGCAATTTTATAATAAAATAAATTAGGCCATAAGGTAGATATACTTTTATATTATGTATACCTAGCTGAAAAAAAGTGTAATGATAAAGAAAATAACAGCAATGAGAGAAAATTGGATACAGGAAAAACGAAACCGGAATTAGATGCAAATGTAGATATGCACACATTTGTTTGTGTTTACATAAAAACACACATACCCACGCTTGCATGTACACACGCATTTATATAGTGTTAGGATTAGGATACAGAAAAACCCGCTTTATGAAAAGTCTTTTATATTGTTTATCATTCAGCAGTATCAGCCTAAAGTTCTCCAATACAGATAAAACACCACGGCCTCAGCTTTAAACTCGATTAGAGAAAAAACAGCTAAATAGCTGGTTTTAGATATATAGAAATACGCACAAAGGCGCACATTTCTATAAATACATATGTGTTGCATATATATATATGAATATATATTGCATGTATATGTAAAGTATCCAGTAATCTAGAATCACCATATGTGCCGATTCCTTTAATCGGTTGACCTCTTCTGAACCCAATGTCTGTTTGACCTATAATGAGTACAATAACCAGGAACTCAGTATTACTCAGAATCCTCACAGTGCCTTCACAGAGAGTGATTCCCGGAAGCGGTTGACCTCAATTGACGTGGGATCCATAGAATAAGGAATATTTTGGCACATTTTTTAGCATTTCTTAGTACCATGCAATTTTATAATGAAATTAATTAGGCCATAAGGTAGATATACTTTTATATTATGTATACCTAGTGTAATACTAGAGAGTACAGCTAATGACAATGGTAAATGATATTATATATGAATCAGTTTTTATTTGTCGTGATGTTTCTTGTTGTGACAGAATGAAGAAAACAGCAATGAAAGAAAATCGATTACAGGAATAAATACGCCGGACCTATATGTAAATATACACACTCACATTTGTATTTGTTCTAAGGAGTTCTAAAACTACATTCTAGTATCACTGCCTTTGTAACAGCTATTTTTCTTATATGCACTAGGAACTTAAAGTGAATACAAAATAATCAGTTGTCATTTATTAGAATGAAAGAGACATCTTTCGTGTCATATATACAGATATATAAAGTTTTCTATTCCTCCCTCTCCACTTCAAAGAATAATCTTCTCCTCGCATAAGGAGTCCGAGACTGCCGTCCATCGTATCTCCTCGCCCTCCGGACCGCCCTCCATCGGAAGATCACTGGACTTTCAACTGATGATACGATATGTGGCGTACACAAGAGTGGACTCATTGGCGGTAACAAAGTATCTGGTGTTCCTGCCACTGCTTCAAAACATATAGGAATCATGTCTGGATGTGAAACATTATCAGCCATTGGTAGGACTGGCGAGGTTGCAGGTGAGATCATTGTTAGTTGTGTATGTCAAATTTGACTAAGAACTGATATATGAATCATTTTCTTTGCCGTGGTGCCTCTTAATGAAGTGAGGTCAGAGGAAAATTTAAATTGTTTTCAGCAATTGCGGTTGCTTGGACCGTGAATGAATGTCGATTCCTATATCAAAATTATGAATTGAGTTTCAAATTGCATATTAAAAAGATAAATCCCCCAAAAGCTTCACGATAATGCTTACGTCCAGTATAATTATGGTGGTAATGATAAAGAAAATAACAGCAATGAGAGAAAATTGGTTACAGGAAAAAAGAAACCGGAATTAGATGCAAATGTAGATATGCACACATTTGTTTGTGTTAACATATAAACACATACCCACGCTTGCATGTACACAAGCATTTATATAGTGTTAGGATTAGTATACAGAAAAACCCGCTTTATGAAAAGACTTTTATATTGTTTATCATTCAGCAGTATCAGCCTAAAGTTCTCCAATACAGATAAAACACCACGGCCTCAGCTTTAAACTCGATTAGAGAAAAAAAAGCTAAATAGCTGGTTTTAGATATATAGAAATACGCACAAAGGCGCACATTTCTATAAATACATACGTGTTGCATATATATATATATATATATATATATATATATATGAATATATATTGCATGTATATGTAAAGTATCAAGTAATCTAGAATCACCATAGGTGCCGATTCCTTTAGTCGGTTGACCTCTTCTGACCCAATGTCTGTTTGACCTATAATGAGTACAATAACCAGGAACTCAGTATTACTCAGAATCCTCACACTGCCTTCACAGAGAGTGATTCCCGGAAGCGGTTGACCTCAATTGACGTGGGATCCATAGAATTATGAATATTTTGGTACATTTTTTAGCATTTCTTAGTACCATGCAATTTTATAATGAAATTAATTAGGCCATAAGGTAGATATACTTTTATATTATGTATACCTAGTGTAATACTAGAGAGAGCACAGCTAATGACAATGGTAAATGATATTATATATGAATCAGAATGAAGAAAACAGCAATGAAAGAAAATCGATTACAGGAATAAATACGCCGGACCTATATGTAAGCTGTAATATATGTATTCCCTCTATGTTATTATATATTATATATATATATATATATATATATATATATATATATATATAAAAGGTATGAATGAGAATGAATATCTTCACAATACAAGAGATGTATTTGACCGGTTTCGACTTTGTCTTCGTCAGAAATACATGCAATTTTATACACATACTGCATACTTTTGTGTATGTGCATGTATACATATGTATACATACCCCAGATTCATGTATTTCTGACGAAGACAAAGTCGAAACCGGTCAAATACATCTCTTGTATTGTGAAGATATTCATTCTCATTCATACCTTTTATATATATATATATATATATATATTATATATATATAATCACATAGAGGGAATACATATATTACATGTTTATATATGTGTGTGTGTGTGCAGCTATATATATATATATATATATATATATATATATATATATATATATATATATATATATATATATATATATACATATACATATTACATGTTTATATGTGTGTCCATATATATGTATACAAATGTAATATGTTTATGTATAGTATATAATACACGTATATATATAATGTATGTATGTGTATGTGTAATAATCCAGTACAAGGAAATGTGAAAATTCTGGTATCTTCACAGCCGAAGATCAATAGATTCCTCTATATATAAATATTAGATAATTATTGTTTGTTACTTTCTTCCCATGGCAACGATTCACAATAAAATTGATGCGTTTGACGCCCACGTACAGAAGAAATAATGCACGGCGAACTCGTACAAAGTCAAATAAGTTATCTAATGTTTTCTAAATCACATAGATTATTTAATGCCAGTCTAAGTCATTGGCTGTTGTAGTCTATATATTTGCAGTGGAACATGATACTACCTTGGCCAACCTTCAATTTAATAACATGATCTGATATCATTTATGAATCAGACATTGGTCAGAATTGCCATATCCAGCAGCCGGTTAACCTCTAATACCCTTCTGATTACAAGATTACAAGGAACTCAACCAGGTAAAGCTGACCTCGTCTAACTACAGTTTTTCAACCTGGAGTACTTTAGCGTCTGCAATACACATTGATACTTGTTTCATAAAAAATATAAGGGATATATTGAATAGATTAAGCTAATTGGCTGCCAAAATATTCCAGTTCACTATTTTCTAGAAAAAGAAAATCATCGTTTAAATGTCAATACGAGAAAAAGATAATTTATATTAGTAAGGTATACAATCGTTTGTTGAAGCGATATCGATATCCATTTCAATTCAAAGAGCTTAAGCAATCAGAGATAAGCGTCCACTAGATCGGCCAACCTCCGAAATAATTATATGTGGATACGATATTGTGGCCCTGTGCCTAGATGAAGAAACCATATTTGGATGCCATTGTAGGGGCTGACGTATTGCAAAGACGAGGTTGGACATATGTATATAATTCTTCTGTAAGTCGGCTTCGACTCCCGAAGCGAATATTAAATTTTGAAAAATATACAGAGAGATTCAAATGATCAGTGTTGTAAAAACACCTATTCAGTTAGTTATCTGTAACGGTACCCCTCGATAAGATAAGGTCAAGCGACTGTGAACATTTAATGTTTTCAGTATTCGACCTCATTTGATAAGAGTCGTCCAAATGATATTCGATTAAATAAGGATATCAGATGGCCCAAAATTGCGTTTAATAAATGCATTAATTTTATACACATAGTCTGTATCGTTATGTGCATGTGTACACATGTATATTACATCCTTCTTCAGTATTCCATATATGTCTAGTATCTGCAGACACATATGTATTCTAGTCAGTATATTGCAAAAATATAGTTCATGTGATATTAGTGTCTGCATGTTCAACATTTTACCATATATTGAATATTATATAACTACCTTTATCAGGTGTTAGACCTATCTGTGGTATGATCTACATATAAAAGTATGTATCCTTACAGCCTTTTTCAGTATTCTATATATACTAAAAGTATATGTCTGCTGTGAATCACTTGTTCATTTTTGTCTACTGCGTGTAACATAAATGCAAAATTAATAACTGTTAATTTATTATAATAAAGAGAAAACTCTGTCATATATACATATAATATTACCTATTCCTTTCTCTTCAATTCGAAGACTAACCTTCTCCTCGCGTAAGGAGTCCGAGAATGGCGTCCACCGTGAGTCCTCGCCCTTCTTCGGAAGATCACTGGACTTTCGGCTGAAGGTACGATAAGGACTCCTATCAGAGTGTGAGAGGCCGTCAGTCAGTGTAGGTTCTGATCTATCCCAGAATAGCGAGGTGGCAGGTGAGATCATTGTGCCTTCAGGGGTACTGTAAGGATTTCATGAAGATCTGATATATAAGTTAGTTTTCTGCAAAGGTATTCCTCGGTCAGGTAAGGTCAAGCCACTCTGAACATTAACGGTATCAATCATGTTCCGGTTATTTAAAATAGATAATATATATTTATACATATATATATGAAGTTCTACATGTGAATTCGTATATATGTAATATATATAATATATAATATATATAATATATAATATATATAATATATAATATATATAATATATAATATATATAATATATAATATATATAATATATAATATATATAATATATAATATATATAATATATAATATATATAATATATAATATATATAATATATAATATATATAATATATAATATATATAATATATAATATATATAATATATAATATATATAATATATAATATATATAATATATAATATATATAATATATAATATATATAATATATAATATATATAATATATAATATATATAATATATAATATATATAATATATAATATATATAATATATAATATATAATATATAATATATATAATATATAATATATATAATATATAATATATATAATATATAATATATATAATATATAATATATATAATATATAATATATATAATATATAATATATATAATATATAATATATAATATATATAATATATAATATATATAATATATGATATATATAATATATAATATATAATGTATTTAATATATAATGTATATAATATATAATGCATATAATATATAACATATAATATATATGATATATAATATATAATGTATATAATATATAATACATATAATATATATGATATAATATATATATATGATATAATATATATTATATATAATATATATTATATAATATATATTATATGTAATATATATAATATATAATATATAATATATATAATATATAATATATAATATATATTATATGTAATATATATAATATATAATATATAATATATATAATATATAATATATAATATACATAATATATAATATACATAATATATAATATACATAATATATAATATATAATATATATAATAAATATAATGTATATACTATATAATATATAATATATATTATATATAATGTATAATAAATATTATATGTAATATATATAATATATATAAACATATATGTTATATATATATAAATATATGTTATATATACATATATATATATATATGTATATATATAAACATATATGTTATATATATATAAATATATGTTATATATACATATATATATATATATATATATATGTATATATATATAAATATATGTTATATATATATATATATATATATATATATATATGTTATATATATACATATATATACATATATATATATATGAATATATATATATATATATATAATATATGTTATATATATGTATATATAAATATATGTTATATATATGTATATATAAATATATGTTATATATATGTATATATAAATATATGTTATATATATGTATATATAAATATATGTTATATATATAAATATATGTTATATATAATATATATATATATATATATATATATATATATATATATATATATATGTGCGTGTGTGTGTGTGTGTGTGTGTATTAAATGTGTATATATGACTGCGTGTGTATATAGGTATATATATATATGTTTATGTATAATTTATGATACATGCTTATAAATGCAGTATGATACACATATATATGTATTTATATGTGAGCAATAATCCATTACGAGGAAATATGAAATTCAGATATTTTCACAACCGAGGATCAATAGATTCCTATATATATAAATATATAAATATTAAATAATAATTGTTTGTTAGTTTCTTCCCATAGCTACACATCGCTATAACACGGACGCGCTTGATGCCCATGTACAGAAGAAATAACGCACAATTTTTTTTTCTAAATCCCATAAATTATTTAATGCCATGATTTAATGTCTAAGTCATTGGTTGTAGTTTATATATTTCGATTGGAAAATGGTGCGCTAATTGATACTACCTTATCCTACTTACACTTTAATAACATGATATCTCATTTATGCGTCTGACATCGGACAGAATTGCCATAACCAGCAGCCGGTTGACCTCTAATGCCCTTCTGACTGAGAATAAGATTACAAGGAACTCAACCAAGTTTGGCTGACCTCGTTTAACTACAGTTTTTTCAACCTTGAATACTTTAGCGTCTGAAAAGGCTATATTGAATTAAGATTAAGCTAATTGGCTGCTAAAATATTCCGTATCTCATCGCTCTCCGGACCGCTCTTCTTCGGGTACGACATGGGCTCTTTGGGGGTGTGATTGCATCTGGAGTGTCAAACATTCTTTGAAAGGCCGTATGTCTCTGGAAGTTCCGATGTCTTCCGGAATGGCGAGGTGGCAGGTGCCATATTCAGGGGTAATCTCAAGATTTCACGAAGATCCGATATATGAGTTAGTTATCTGTAACGGTACACCTCGATAAGATATGGTCAAGCGACTGTGGACATTAATCGGTGTCCTCTTTTGATAAGAGTCGTCCAAATGATACTCAATTATATAGGGATATGAAATTAGCCAAAATTGCGCTTAATCAATGCATTAATTTTATACACATATACTGCATAGTTATGCGCGTTTGTACATATGTATACTTATATCCTTCTTCAGAAGTTGATGTCTGCTGTGAATCTCTTGTTTATTCTCGCCTATGCGTGTAAGAGAAATACGAAAATAATAACTGTTCTTTTCATTATAATAAGAAGACAAGTCTCCTGTCAGGTATATATATAATATTTCCTATTCCTCTCTCTCCACTTCAAAGACAAACCTTCTCCTCGCATAAGGAGTCCGAGAATGGCGTCCACCGTGTGTCCTCGCCCTCCTTCGGAAAATCACTGGACATTCGGCTGAAGTTATGATAAGTGGGCTCTCTGGTGATGTCACTGAATCTAGAGTATCAGGCATTACTTGTAAACATAAAGGACTCATATCCGACTGTGAAAGGCCGTCAGTCAATGCAGGTTCCGATCTATTCCGGAATAGCGAGATGGCAGGTGAGGTCATTGTGCCTGGTTTAGGGGTAATGTGAATATTTCATAAAGATCTGATATATAAGTTAGATTTCTGCAAATGTACTCGTCGGTCAGGTAAGGTCAAGCGACCAGTTATTTAAAGTAGATAATACATATCTGATGTTCTACATACGGATTCATATATATATATATATATATATATATATATATATATATATATTTATATATATATATATATATATATATATAAATATATATATATATATATTTATATATATCATATATATATATATTTATATATATCATATATAGAATATATATATTCATATATATTCTATATATATTCATATATAGAATATATATATTCATATATATTCTATATATATTCATATATAGAATATATATATTCATATATATTCTATATATATTCATATATAGAATATATATATTCATATATAGAATATATATATTCATATATAGAATATATATATTCATATATAGAATATATATATTCATATATAGAATATATATATTCATATATAGAATATATATATTCATATATAGAATATATATATTCATATATAGAATATATATATTCATATATAGAATATATATATTCATATATAGAATATATATATTCATATATAGAATATATATATTCATATATAGAATATATATATTCATATATAGAATATATATATTCATATATAGAATATATATATTCATATATAGAATATATATATTCATATATAGAATATATATATTCATATATAGAATATATATATTCATATATAGAATATATATATTCATATATAGAATATATATATTCATATATAGAATATATATATTCATATATAGAATATATATATTCATATATAGAATATATATATTCATATATAGAATATATATATTCATATATAGAATATATATATTCATATATAGAATATATATATTCATATATAGAATATATATATTCATATATAGAATATATATATTCATATATAGAATATATATATTCATATATAGAATATATATATTCATATGTAGAATATATATATTCATATGTAGAATATATATATTCATATATAGAATATATATATTCATATATATAATATATATATTCATAAATAGAATATATATATTCATATATATAATATATATATTCATAAATAGAATATATATATTCATATATAGAATATATATATTCATATATAGAATATATATATTCATAAATAGAATATATATATTCATATATAGAATATATATATTCATAAATAGAATATATATATTCATATATAGAATATATATATTCATATATAGAATATATATATTCATATAGAGAATATATATATTCATAAATAGAATATATATATTCATAAATAGAATATATATATTCATATATAGAATATATATATTCATATATAGAATATATATATTCATATATAGAATATATATATTCATATAGAGAATATATATATTCATAAATAGAATATATATATTCATAAATAGAATATATATATTCATATATAGAATATATGTATTCATATATAGAATATATATATTCATATATAGAATATATATATTCATAAATAGAATATATATATTCATATATAGAATATATATATTCATATATAGAATATATATATATATTCATATATAGAATAAATGTATATTCATATATAGAATATATATATTCATATATATTCATATATATATTCATATATATTCATATATATATTCATATATATTCATATATATATTCATATATAGAATATATATATTCATATATAGAATATATATATTCATATATAGAATATATATATTCATATATAGAATATATATATTCATATATAGAATAAATGTATATTCATATATAGAATATATATATTCATATATAGAATATATATATTCATATATAGAATATATATATTCATATATAGAATATATATATTCATATATAGAATAAATGTATATTCATATATAGAATATATATATTCATATATAGAATATATATATTCATATATAGAATAAATGTATATTCATATATAGAATAAATGTATATTCATATATAGAATATATATATTCATATATAGAATATATATCAGAAAGTAGAAAGACATTTTCTTCAATATTGGGCAGTTTTCACAATAAGAAATTCTAAACTCCAGGCCTAAATACCTATACAATAAATTACATATATGCATACATACAAATACACACACACACACATATATGTGCGATGTTTAGATATGGAGTTATATGATACACACACATATATTTGTGTAAAAATACATACATATGATGCATATACCACTATATACTGATACATATATATGATATATACACAAATATATGGACAAATATATGTTATATATATACACACTTACACACACACACACACACACACACACACACACACACACACACACACACATATATATATATATATATATATATATATATATATGATACATATCCATCGTTGAGGTTTTCCCTATTCATGTATTTCCTCTTTTAATCAGTCCAGTATAATCCTTAGATGTGGGTATTTCTCCAGAATAATTATATTCTCAGAACACGTTCCACCAATATGTTTACAATTTATACAAGACAAACAATAGCAATAAATCTGCATCCGCAAGAAGCAGGGCATTGGACTGGTACAGGCGGTGTCGAGATGGCAAGCCTGAGCACAGACCCTTGTCAGCCGTCGTGGAAAGGTGATTTTTTCGTTAAATACAGGTTTCACCTTCATAAAAAGTGGAGCCTGTTATATGCATGCATATATATGATATATGCATGCATATATATGATATATGCATGCATATATATCATATATACATGCATATATATGATATATGCATGCATATATATCATATATACATGCATATATATCATATATACATGCATATATATGATATATGCATGCATATATAGCATATATACATGCATATATGATATATGCATGCATATATATGATATATGCACGCATATATATCATATATACATGCATATATATGATATATACATGCATATATATGATATATGCATGCATATATATCATATATACATGCATATATATGATATATGCATGCATAGATATCATATATACATGCATATATTTATCATACATACATGCATATATATCATACATACATGCATATATATCGTATATACATGCATATATATATATCATATATACATGCATATATATATATCATATATACATGCATATTTATCATATATACATGCATATTTATCATATATACATGCATATTTATCATATATACATGCATATATATCATATATACATGCATATATATCATATATACATGCATATATATCATATATACATGCATATATATCATATATACATGCATATATATCATATCTACATGCATATATATCATATCTACATGCATATATATCATATATATCATATATATATATATATATATATATATATATATATATATATATATATATCATATATGTATACCTACATGAAAAAACGAGTAACACTAGAGAGAGTACAGCTAATGACAATGGTAAATGCTATTAGTTATGAAACAGTTTTTACTTGTCGTGGCGTGGTGTTTCTTGCTGATCATTGTTGTGACAGAATGAAGAAAACAGCAATGAAAGAAAATCGATTACAGGAATAAATTAGCCGGATCTATATGTAAATATACACACGCTCATTTGTTCTAAGGAGTTCTAAAACTACATTCTAGTATCACTGCCTTTGTAACAGTTATTTTTCTTATATGCACAAGGAACATGAAGTGAATACAAAATAATCATTTGTCATTTATTAGAATGAAAGAAACATCTCTCGTGTCATATATACATATATATAAAGTTTTCTATTCCTCCCTCTCCACTTCAAAGAATAATCTTCTCCTTGCATAAGGAGTCCGAGACTGCCGTCCATCGTATCTCCTCGCCCTCCGGACCGCCCTCTTTCGGAAGATCACTGGACTTTCAATTGATGATACGATACGTGGCGTACACAAGAGTGGACTCATTGGCGGTAACAAAGTATCTGGTGTTCCTGCCACGGCCTCAAAACATAAAGGAATCATGTCTTGATGTGAAATATTATCAGTCATTGGAAAGACTGGCGAGGTTGCAGGTGAGATCATTGTTCCTTTTGTATGTCAAATTTTACTAAGAGCTGATATATGAATCAGTTTCTTTGCCGTGGTGCTTCTTGGTGAAGTGAGGTCAGAGGATAATTGAGATTGTTTTCAGCAATTGCGGTTGCTTGGACCGTGATTGAATGTTAGATTCCTATATCAAAAAGAGGAAATGAGTTTAAAATTGCATATTAAAAAGATAAATCCCCCAAAAGGTTCACGATAATGCTTACGATCAGCATAATTATGGTGGTAATGATAAAGATAATAACTGCAATGAGAGAAAATTGATTACAGGAAAAAAAAAACGGAATTAGATGCTAATGTAGATATGAACACATGTGTTTGTTTTTACATATAAACACATACTCACGCCTGCATGTACACACGCATTTATATAGTGTTAGGATTAGGATACAGAAAAACCCGCTTTATGACAAGACTTTTATATTGTGTATCATTCAGCAGTATCAGCCTAAAGTTCTCCAATACAGATAAAACACCACGGCCTCAGGTTTAAACTCGATAAAAAAAAAGAAAAAAAAAGCAGCTAAATAGCTGGTTTTAGATATATAGAAATACGCACAAAGGCGTATATTTCTATAAATACATATGTGTGTTGTATATACATATATATATATATATATATATTGCATGTATATTTAAGTATCCAGTAATCTAGAATCATCATAGGTGCCTATTCCTTTTGTCGGTTGACCTCTTCTGACCCAATGTCTGTTTGACCTATAATGAGTACAATAACAAGGAACTCAGTATTACTCAGATTCCTTACACTGCCTTCACAGAGTGATTCCAGGAAGCGGTTGGCCTCATTTGACATGGGATCCATAGAATTAGGAATATTTTGGCACATTTCTTAGCATCTCTTAGTACCATGCAATTTTATTATAAAATTACTTAACTAGGCCATAAGGTAGATATACTTTTATATTCAATATCATACAACTCTCCAAATAAGAAATGTTAAATTCCGGTTGATGAATTTTCAAAAAATTATATATATATATATATATATATATATATATATATATATATA
>NC_061851.1:11819659-11832159 GCF_019202785.1 Penaeus chinensis | reverse complement strand
TCTATATAACATCTCTACTAAATCTATATATACATCTCTAAATCTCTATAATAATACATCTCTATATATCTATATATACATCTCTTTATATATATATACTATATCTATATATAATCTATATGTACATTATATATATCTAATATACATCTATATATATATATCTATATAAAAAACTATATATATCTATATATATCTATATATACATCTACTATATTATCTATATAAAAAAACTATATATACCTATAAATATCTATACTACATCTATATATATCTATATATACACTCTATATATATCTATATATACATCTATATATAGGCTATATATACATCTATATATATATCTATACTAACATCTATATATAATCATATATATACATCTATATATATCTATATATACATCTATATATATCTATATATACATTCGGAAGATCACTGGACTTTCAACTGATGATACGATATGTGGCGTACACAAGAGTGGACTCATTGGCGGTAACAAAGTATCTGGTGTTCCTGCCACGGCTTCAAAACATATAGGAATCATGTCTGGATGTGAAACATTATCAGCCATTGGTAGGACTGGCGAGGTTGCAGGTGAGATCATTGTTCCTTGTGTATGTCAAATTTTACTAAGTGCTGATGTATGAATCAGTTTCTCTGCCGTAGTGCCTCTTGGTGAAGTGAGGTCAGAGGATAATTGAGATTGTTTTCAGGAATTGCCGTTGCTTGGACCGTGAATTAATGTTAGATTCCTATATCAAAAATATGAATTGAGTTTGAAATTTCATATTAAAAAGATAAATCCCCCAAAAGGTTCACGATAATGCTTACGATCAGCATAATTATGTTGGTAATGATAAAGAAAATAACAGCAATAAGAGAAAATTTATTACAGAGATTAAAAAAAACGGTATTAGACGCATATGTAGATATGCACACATGTGTTTGTGTATATATAAACACACATACCCACGCCTGCATGTACACACGCATTTATATAGTGTTAGGATTAGGATACAGAAAAACCCGCTTTATGACATGACTTTTATATTGTTTACCATTCAGTAGTATCAGCCTAAAGTTCTCCAATACAGATAAAACACCACGCCCTCAGGTTTAAACTCGATTAGAGAAAAAAAAAAAAAAAAAGATAAATAGCTGGTTTTAGATATATAGAAATACGCACAAAGGCGCACATTTCTATAAATACATATGTGTTGCATATATATATATGTATATATTTATATATTGCATGTATATGTAAAGTATCCAGTAATCTAGAATCATCATAGGTGCCGATTCCTTTAGTCGGTTGACCTCTTCTGAGTAAAATAACCAGGAACTCAGTATTACTCAGATTCCTCACACTGCCTTCACAGAGAGTGATTCCTGGAAGCGGTTGACGTCATTTGACGTGGGATCGATAGAATTAGGAATAGTTTGGCACATTTCTTAGCACCATGCAATTTTATAATAAAATTACTTTATTAGGCCATAAGGTAGATATACTTTTATATTCAATATCAGACAGCTTTCATAATAAGAAATGTTAAGTTCCAATTAATGAAATTTCAAAAAAAAAAATATATATATATACATATATATATATATATATATATTTGTGTGTGTGTGTTTTTGCGTGTGTACATATATACGTACATATGTCTACATTAACATAAATATGTATATATGTGTGTGTGATTGTCTGTAAATGTGTGTGTATACATATATGCATAAGTGTACGTTACTCCTAACAGGATCTATATATACACTTATACTGTATAATCATGTGGATGTGTACATGTGTATAGTATCATCCATCAGTATTCCTTGTATTCTGAGGTATGTATCCGCCGTGAATCACCTGTATGTAATAAAGAGAAATCGAAAAATAATAACTGTTCATTTATTATAATAAAGAGACAACTCTCCTGTCATATATACATATAATATTTCCTATTCCTCATTTTCCACTTCGAAGACCAACCTTCTCCTCGCAGGAGTCCGTGATAGGCGTCCACCTTGTGTCTTCGTTCTCCGGATCGCTCTTCTTCGGGAGATCACTGGACTTTCAACTGAAGGTACGAAAACTGGCGTGCACAACAGTGGGCTCACTGGCGGCGTCAGTGTATCTGGGGTGTCTGGCATTCTTTGTAAGCAGAAATTACTGACATCTGACTGTGAAAGGCTATCAGTCTCTGGAAGTTCCGTCATATACCGTAATGGTGAGGTGGCAGGTGAGATCATTGTGCCTTGTTCAGAGGTAATGTGAAGATTTTGGGAAGATCTGATATATGAGTTAGTTCTCTGCAACGGTACCCTTCGGTCAGGTAAGGTCAAGCGACTATGAACATTGATGGTATTATGTTCTGGTTATATAGAGTAGGAATTAGTTAATTTACTTGGTCTGAAAGCCAATTTGTACATATAAATATATATGTATATATACATATATGTATTTGTATATATATATTCGTGTGTGTATACATACATATATCTATATTTATGCTCGTGTGTATGTGTATGTCTATATAATTTCATACAAATGTATATATACATATATATATGTAAATAAACATATAAGTATATATGTAGTTACATGAATGTATATATGTAAATGTATATGTATATATATGTAAATGTATATGTATATATGTAGATGTATATGTATATATATGTAAATGTATATGTATATATATGTAAATGTATATGTATATATGTAGATGTATATGTATATATATGTAAATGTATATGTATATATATGTAAATGTATATGTATATATATGTAAATGTATATGTATATATATGTAAATGTATATGTATATATATGTAAATGTATATGTATATATATGTAAATGTATATGTATATATATGTTTATAAACATATATATGTGTATATATATGTTTATATACATATATGTATATATATATATGTTTATACACATATATATATATATATGTATATATATATGTGTATATATACATATATATATATATGAATATATATGTTTATACACATTTATATGAATATATATGTTTATACACATTTATATGAATATATATGTTTATACACATTTATATGAATATATATGTTTATACACATTTATATGAATATATATGTTTATACACATTTATATGAATATATATGTTTATACACATTTATATGAATATATATGTTTATACACATTTATATGAATATATATGTTTATACACATTTATATGAATATATATGTTTATACACATTTATATGAATATATATGTTTATACACATTTATATGAATATATATGTTTATACACATTTATATGAATATATATGTTTATACACATTTATATGAATATATATGTTTATACACATTTATATGAATATATATGTTTATACACATTTATATGAATATATATGTTTATACACATTTATTTGAATATATATGTTTATACACATTTATTTGAATAAATATGTTTACACACATATATATGTATAAATATGTTTATACACATATATATGTATAAATATGTTTATACACATTTTTATGAATATATATATGTTTATACACATATATATGAATGTATATATATTTTTATACACATATATATGTATATATATGTTTATACACATATATATGTTTATACACATATATATGTATATATATATATATGTTTATACACATATATATGTATATATATATGTTTATACACATATATATGTATATATATGTTTATACACATATATATGTATATATATGTTTATACACATATATATGTATATATATATGTTTATATACATATATATATGTATATATATGTTAATACACGTATATATGTATATATATGTTTATACACATATATATGTATATATATGTTTATACACATATATATGTATATATATGTTTATACACATTTATATGTACAGTGTATATATATATATGTTTATACACATATATATGTATACATATGTTTATAAACATATATATGTATACATATGTTTATACACATTTATATGTATATATATATATGTTTATACACATATATATGTATACATATGTTTATAAACATATATATGTATAAATATGTTTATAAACATATATATGTATACATATGTTTATAAACATATATATGTATACATATGTTTATAAACATATATATGTATATATATGTTTATAAACATATATGTATATATATGTTTATTAACATATATATGTATATATATGTTTATACATATATATGTATATATAAGTTTATACACATATGTTTATACACATATATATGTACTATATAGTTAATAACACATATATATGTATATATAGTTTATACACATAATATATGTATTATATATAGTTTATACACATATATGTATATATAATGTTTATACACATATATATGTATATATAAGTTTATACACATATATATGTATATATGTTTATATTATTTCACACTATATATTATAACTATATATGTATATATGTTTATAACACATATATATGTATAATATAGTTTATACACATATATATTGTATATATAATTTTATACACATATATTGTATATAATGTTTATACACATATATATCTGTATAATATTTTTATACACATATATATGTATATATATGTTTATAATATCATATATGTATTATATATATATGTTTATTATACATATATATTGTATATATGTTTATACACATATATATGTATAATATGTTTATACACATATATATGTATATATATGTTTATACACATATATTATATGTATTATACACATATATATGTATATATATGTTTATACACATATATGTATATTATATATGTTTATACACATATATGTATATATAAGTTTTATACACAATATATATGTACGTATATGTTTATACACATATATATGTACGTATATGTTTATACACATATATATGTACGTATATGTTTATACACATATATATGTACGTATATGTTTATACACATATATATGTACGTATATGTTTATACACATATATTTGTACGTATATGTTTATACACATATATATGTACGTATATGTTTATACACATATATATGTACGTATATGTTTATACACATATATATGTACGTATATGTTTATACACATATATATGTACGTATATGTTTATACACATATATATGTACGTATATGTTTATACACATATATATGTACGTATATGTTTATACACATATATATGTACGTATATGTTTATACACATATATATGTACGTATATGTTTATACACATATATATGTATGTATATATGTGTGTAACGAAATTCTGAACAATTCCGGTTGTAATAATACTAGCTCTACTATCTTACGGTACTGTATGTCGGAAAAATAAATGCAAGATCGAAGATGACTACTTAGTATAAGAAAGAGACAATTCTCCTGCCGTATATAGAAATTTTTCTGTTCCTCTCTTCCCTCTTTAAAGACAAACCTTCTCTTATAATGGGTCCAAGAGTGGTGTGCATTGTATCTCCTTGGCCATTTTTATCAAGATAATCTAATATTCAATTGATAACAGTTGCTGAAATGATACGCGATTGTATAAAGTTATGCATGCCCAGATTGCCCAAAACATGTGTTTAATAAATGCATTCATTTATGATAACATCGATATGGACACGCTACACCACCTTAACTTGTATATGCTACACCCATCTTCGCATAAGCGTAGGTTACTCCTAGCATGATTAATATATACACATACACTGTATAATCATGCGGATGTGTTCATGTGTATAGTAACGTCCTTCTTCGGTATACCAGATATACTGAAGTATATATCTGCTGTGAATCACCTGTATGTAATAAAGAGAAATACAAAATAATAACTGTTCATTTATTATAATAAAGAGACAACTCTCCTGTCATATATACATATAATATCTCCTATTCCTCTCTTTCCACTTCGAAGACCAACCTTCTCTTCGCAGGAGTCCGTGATAGGCGTCCACCGTGTCTAGTCGTCCTCCGGATCACTCTTCGGGAGATCACTGGACTTTCAACTGAAGGTACGATAACTGGCGTACACAACAGTGGGCTCACTGGCGGTGTCAATGTATCTGGGGTGTCTGGCATTCTTTGTAAGCAGAAATGACTGACATCTGACTGTGAAAGACTGTCAGTCTCTGAAGGTTCCGTTGTATACCGGAATGGTGAAGTGGCAGGTGAGATCATTGTGTCTTGTTCAGAGGTAATGTGAAGATTTTAGGAAGATCTGATATATGAGGTAGTTCTTTGCAACGGTACCCTTCGGTCAGGTAAGGTCAAACGACTATGAACACTGATGGCATTATGTTCTAGTTAAGTAGGAATTAGTTAATTCACAAAACACACACCCATACGCATATATGTATATATACATATATGTATGTATATGAATATATATACATATATGTATGTATATGAATATATATACATATATGTATGTATATGAATATATATACATATATGTATGTATATGAATATATATACATATATGTATGTATATGAATATATATACATATATGTATGTATATGAATATATATACATATATGTATGTATATGAATATATATACATATATGTATGTATATGAATATATATACATATATGTATGTATATGAATATATATACATATATGTATGTATATGTGTATATAGATGCGTGTGTTTATACATATATATCTATATTCATGTTTGTGTGTATGTGTATGTCTTTATATATATACATATATGTGTGTATAAATATATGTGTGTGTACACATACAAATGTATATATATAAATATATATGTATGTGTATATATAAGTGTGTGTTTATATATAAATGTATATGCATATATAAATGTATATGTATATGTATATATAAATATATATGAATGTGTATATATAAGTGTATGTTTATATATAAATGTATATGCATACATAAATATATATGTCTATGTATATATAGATATATATGTATATGTATATATAAAAATGTATTATATGTATATAATATAAATTTATTATATGTATATAATATAAATTTATTATATGTATATAATATAAATTTATTATATGTATATAATATAAATTTATTATATGTATATAATATAAATTTATTATATGTATATAATATAAATTTATTATATGTATATAATATAAATTTATTATATGTATATAATATAAATGTATTATATGTATATATAAATGTATATGTATATGTATATAAAAATATATGCATATGCATATATAGATATATGTGTATATGTATATATGAATATAGATATTTGATATATGTATATATGAATATAGATATATGTGCATATGTATATATGAATATAGATATATGTGTATATGTATATATTAATATAGATATATGTGTATATGTATATATGAATATAGATATATGTGTATATGTATATATGAATATAGATATATGTGTATATGTATATATGAATATAGACATATGTGTATATGTATATTCGAATATAGATATATGTGTATATGTATATTCGAATATAGATATATGTGTATTTGTATATTCGAATATAGATATATGTGTATTTGTATATATGAATATAGATATATGTGTATTTGTATATATGAATATAGATATATGTGTATTTGTATATTCGAATATAGATATATGTGTATTTGTATATTCGAATATAGATATATGTGTATTTGTATATATGAATATAGATAAGTGTGCATACATATGCGTGTGTCTGTGTGCATGTGTATGAATATGTATGTATATATATTCATATATATATGTATGGTATATGAATATATACAAAATTTGGCTCATGATTATATATTTCTATAGTGTACGAAACATGCTTATGTATGTAGACACATACAGTATGTATGTAGATCAATAACTATACAGTATATATGTGTGAATTAAATGCATTTGCTGAATGACAGTTTTTTTCAACATGGAATACTTTAGCGTCTGTAAAACAAATTGATACTATCGTATATTTTTTTCATAAAAATAAAATATTTAGATTGCATGGGCTGACGTATTACAGTGGAAAGGGTGGGCAGTTGAGATTATTGTGTCCTGTAAGGAATAAACCATATCCGATGTATATAGTTCTTTGGTAAGTCGCTCTCGATTCACCAAGCTCAAAAAATATAAATAAAGAGAGATTTCGAGTGATCTCTGGAGTAACACCTTTTCGTATTCCTCAGAGACCATTTATTATACTGAAGAGACAAATCATCTGTCATATATACATATATATATTCCTCTTTCTCCACTTCAAAGGAGTCCGATATTGGCATCCACCGTGTATCTTGGCCCTCCTTAGGGAGATCACTGGACTTACGACTGAAGGTACGATATGTGGCGTACACAGCATTGGGCTCTCTAGGGGTGTGTATGTATCTGGAGTGTCTGGCATTCTTTGTAAGCATAAAGGACTCATATCTGACAGTGAAGGCCGTCAGGTTCTTATCTTTTTGAAAATTCAGATATTTCGACATCCGAATACCAATACATTCCGGTATCTGGAGTGTCTGACATTATTTATAAACATAAAGTACTACTAATAATATATATATACATATATGTATATATAAATCTAGATATTGTGTATATAAATGTGTGAGTAGCGAAATTCTGAACAATCCCAGTTATAATAACACTAGCTGCACTATCTTTGGGCACTGTATGTCGTAAAGATAGACACAAGATCATAAGTGACTACTTATTATAATAAAGAGACAATTCTCCTGTCATATATATGATACTTCCTGTTCCTCTCTCGGCTTCAGAGACAAACCTTCAGATGGACAAGGTCGGTGTCCTTCGTATCTCCTCGCCCATTTCTATCAGGATAATCTAACATTCAATTGATAAGAGTTGCTCAATTGACACTCGATTATATAAATGTATGCGTGTCCAGATTGCCCAAACATGTGTTTAATACATGCATTAATTTGTGATAGCATAGATATGGACACGTTACACCAACTTAACTCGTAAATGCTACACCCATATGTGCATACGTGTACGTTACTCCTAGCTAGGGGCGTCACTTAAGGGGGGGGGAGAGGATCTAGTTCTGCAGGGCTAATTTTCTATTACGGAATCTGCCTCAATAGCCTATATGAAACTAATTGTTGATGATACTTGATCTATAACCTTTGTGATTTGCAGGGCAAAAATAATTTTTTCAAGGCAAATTTACCCGTCACCCCCAACTCATAACATGAAGTGACGCCCCTGCTCCTAGCATGATCTCTCTCTCTCTCTCTCTCTCTCTCTCTCTATATATATATATATATATATATATATATATATATATATATACTGTATAAGCATGTGGATGTGTACATCCTTCTTCAGTATTCCATGTATTCTGAGGTATATATCTGTTGTGAATCACCTGTATGCAATGAAGAGAAATACTAAATAGTAACTGTTCATTTATTATAATAAAGAGAAAACTCTTCTGTCATATATACATATAATATTTCTTACTCCTCTTTTTCCACCTCGAAGACCAACCTTCTCCTCGCAGGAGTCCGAGATTGGCGTCCAACGTGTCTACTCGTTCTGCGGATCGCTCTCCTTCGGGAGATCACTGGACTTTCAACTGAAGGTACGATAACTGGCGTACACAACAGTGGGCTCACTGGCGGTGTCAATGTATCTGGGGTGTCTGTCATTCTTTGTAAGCAGAAATGACTGACATATGACTGTGAAAGACTGTCAGTCTCTGAAGGTTCCGTTGTATACCGGAATGGTGAGGTGACAGGTGAGATCATTGTGCCTTGTTCAGAGGTAATGTGAAGATTTCAGGAAAATCTGATATTTGAGTTAGTTTTCTGCAACGGTACCCTTCGGTCAGGTAAGGTCAAGCGACTATGAACATTGATGGCATTATGTTCTGGTTATATAGAGTAGGAATTAGTTCATTCACTTGGTCTGCAAGCCCATCTGTACATATATATATGTATATATATATATATATATATATATATATATATATATATATATACACACATATATGTGCATGTACATATATATGCGTGTGTGTATACATACATCTATATTTATGCTTGTGTGTATGTGTATGTTTATATATGTACATAAATACACATATAAGAATATATGTAGTTATATATGTGTATATATGTAAATGTATATGTATATATGTAAATTTATATGTATATATGTGTATATATGTAAATCTATATGTATATATGTAAATTTATATGTATATATGTATATATATACATATATATGTATATGCGTATTTACATATATATATGTATATGTATATAAACATATATGTGTATATATACATATAAGTATATATTCAGTTATATTGTGTATCTATATATATAAATGTATATGTATATATGTATAGACACATATGTATATGCATATTTACATATATATGTATATGTATATATACATATATATGTATATATAAATATATGTATATGCATATTTACATATGTATGTTTATGTATATATACATATAAGTATATGCATATTTACATATATATGTATATGTATTTATACATATATGTATAAATGCATATATGTATATGGATATTTACATATTTATGTGTATGTATATATACATATATATATATATGTATATGTATATGTATATACATATGCATATATAACTATATGTGTATATGTATATATAGATATATATGTATATGTATATATAAATATATATGTATAAATATATATGTAAATATATATGTATATGTATATATAAATATATATGTATATGTATATATAAATATATATGTAAATATAACTATATATGTATATATATAAATATATATATAAATATGTACATATAAATATATATGCATATGTGTATATGTATATATATATATATATATATATATATATATATATGTTTGTGCGTATATAACTATGAATGTATATGTATATGTAAATATAAATGTATATGTGTATATATGTACATGTGTATATATGTACATGTGTATATGTATATATATGTATATGTGTATATAACTATATATGTATATATAACTATATATGAATATATAAATATATATGTGTATATAACTATATATGTATATATACATATATATGTGTATATAACTATATATTTATATGTGTATATAAATATATGTCTATATAAATATATATGTCTATATAAATATTTATGTCTATATAAATATATATGTCTATGTAAATATATATGTCTATGTGAATATATATGTCTATGTGAATATATATGTCTATGTGAATATATATGTCTATGTGAATATATATGTCTATGTGAATATATATGTCTATGTGAATATATATGTCTATGTGAATATATATGTCTATGTGAATTTTATGTCTATGTGAATTTTATGTCTATGTGAATTTTATGTCTATGTGAATATTTATGTCTATGTGAATATTTATGTCTATGTGAATATTTATGTCTATGTGCATGTTTATGTCTATGTGAATATTATGTCTATGTGGATATTATGTCTATGTGAATATTTATGTCCATGTGAATATTTATGTCCATGTGAATATATATGTCCATGTGAATGTATATGTCCATGTTAAAGTATATGTCCATGTAAATGTATATGTCCGGGTGAATGTATGTGTCCGTGTGAATGTATGTGTCCGTGTGAATGTATGTGTCCGTGTGAATGTATGTGTCCGTGTGAATGTAATTGTCCTTGTGAATGTATGCGTCCGTGTGAATGTATGCGTCCGTGTGAATGTATGCGTCCGTGTGAATGTATGCGTCCGTGTGAATGTATGCGTCCGTGTGAATGTATGCGTCCGTGTGAATGTATGCGTCCGTGTGAATGTATGCTTCCGTGTGAATGTATGCGTCCGTGTGAATGTATGCGTCCGTGTGAATGTATGCGTCCGTGTGAATGTATGCGTCCGTGTGAATGTAGGCGTCCGTGTGAATGTATGCGTCCGTGTGAATGTATGCGTCCCTGTGAATGTATGCGTCCGTGTAAATGTATGCGTCCGTGTGAATGTATGCGTCCGTGTGAATGTATGTGTCCGTGTGAATGTATGCGTCCGTGTGAATGTAGGCGTCCGTGTGAATGTAAGCGTCCGTGTGAATGTATGCGTCCGTGTGAATGTATGCGTCCGTGTGAATGTATGCGTCCGTGTGAATGTATGCGTCTGTGTGAATGTATGCGTCCGTGTGAATGTATGCGTCCGTGTGAATGTATGCGTCCGTATGAATGTATGTGTCCGTGCGAATGCATGTGTCCGTGCGAATGCATGTGTTCGTGTGAATGCATGTGTCCGTGCGAATGCATGTGTCCGTGCGAATGTATGTGTCCGTGTGAATGTATGTATCCGTGTGAATGTATGTGTCCGTGTGAATGCATGTGTCCGTGTGAATGTATGTGTCCGTGTGAATGTATGTGTCCGTGTGAATGTATGTGTCCGTGTGAATGTATGTGTCCGTGTGAATGTATGTGTCCGTGTGAATGTATATGTCCATATGATTGTATATGTCCATATGAATGTATATATCTATGTGAATTTATATGTCTATGTGAATGT
>NC_061851.1:11809659-11814659 GCF_019202785.1 Penaeus chinensis | reverse complement strand
ATACATACATATATATGTAAATATATTTGTATATGTATACATACATATATATGTAAATATATTTGTATATGTATACATACATATATATGTAAATATATTTGCATATGTATACATACATATATATGTAAATATATTTGTATATGTATACATATATATGTATATGTAAATATATATTTTTATGTAAATATATATGTATATGTAAATATATATGTAAATGTATGTATAAATATGTATGCATATGCATATATAAATATATATGTATATGTATTTATAAATCTACGTATATGTATATATGAAAAAATATATGTATATGTATATATACATTTATGTATATATATGTAAATTTATGTATATGTATATATAAATTTATGTATATATATGTAAATTTATGTATATGTATATATAAATTTATGTATATATATGTAAATTTATGTATATGTAGATTTGTAAATATATATGCATATGTATATATGTAAATATATATGCATATGTATATATGTAAATATATATGCATATGTATAAATGTAAATATATATGCATATGTATATATGTAAATATATATATGCATATGTATATATGTAAATATATATGCATATGTATATATGTAAATATATATGCATATGTATATATGTAAATATATATATGCATATGTATATATAAATATATATATGCATATGTATATATGTAAATATATATGCATATGTATATATATATGCATATGTATATATGTAAATATATATGCATATGTATATATGTAAATATATATTCATATGTATATATGTTAATATATATGCATATGTATATATGTAAATATATATGCATATGTATATATATATATATATATATATATATATATGCATATGTATATATGTAAATATATATGCATATGTATATATGTAAATATATATTCATATGTATATATGCTAATATATATGCATATTTATATATGTTATTATATATGCATATGTAGATATATATATTTGTGTATATGTATATGAAAATATATATGTTTATGTATATGTATATGTATATTTGTATATAGGTTTATGTATATGTTTATATAAATATTTGTGTATATGTATATGTGTATATATGTTTATGTATATGTTTATAGAAATATTTGTGTATATGTATATAAAGATATATATGTATATGTATATGTGTATATATGTTTATGTATATGTTTATATAAATATTTGTGTATATGTATATAAAAATATATTTGTATATGTATATGTATATTAAAATATATATGTATATGTATATGTTTATGTATATGTATATATATGTTTATGTATGTTTATATAGATATATATGTATATGTATATGTATATGTATATATATGTAAATGTATATATATGTATATATATGAAAATGTAGATATATATATATGTATATGTTTATATAAATGTATATGTATATTCATATATAAATATATGTATATTCATATATATATATATATATATTCATATAAAATATATGTATATTCATATATAAATATATGTATATTCATATATAAATATATGTATATTCATATATAAATATATGTATATTCATATATAAATATATGTATATTCATATATAAATATATGTATATTCATATATAAGTATATGTATATTCATATATAAGTATATGTATATTCATATATAAATATATGTATATTCATATATAAATATATGTATATTCATATATAAATATATGTATATTCATATATAAATATATGTATATTCATATATAAATATATGTATATTCATATATAAATATAAGTATATTCATATATAAATATATATATACATATAAATGTATGTATATATGTTTATATGATTATAAATGTGTTTATATATATATGTGTATGTATGTGTTGCGAAATTCTGAAAAATCCCTATTGTAATAACACTAGCTGTAATATTTTTGGGTAGTATTTGTCGTAAAGATAAATACAAGATCATAAGTGACCACTTATTATAATAAAGAGACAATTCTCCTGTCCTATATATATTTCCTGTCCCTCTCTCACCGCTTCAAACACTAACCTTCTGTTATAATGAGTCCAAGATTGGTGTCCATCGTATCTTCTCGCCCATTTTTATCAGGGTAATCTAACATTCTATTGATATGAGTTGCTCAAATGACACTCGATTATATAAATGTATGCGTGTCCAGATTGCCCAAACATATGTTTAATAAATGCATTAATTTGTGATAGCATCGATATGGACACGTTACACCACCTTAACTCGTATATGCTACACCCATATGTGCATACGTGTGCGTTACTCCTAGCATGATCTATATATACACATATACTTTATAATCATATGGATGTGTACATATCTTTAGTAATATCCTTCTTCAGTATTCCAGTTATACTGAAGTATATATCTGCTGCGAATCACCTGTTTGTTATAAAGAGAAATACAAAATAATAACTGCTCATTTATTAAAATAAAGAGACAACTCTCCTGTCATGTATGCATATAATATTTCCTACTCCTCTCTTTCCACTTCGAAGACCAGCCTTCTCCTCGCAGGAGTCCGAGATTGGCGTCCACTGTGTCTCCTCGCACTCCGTATCGCTCGCCTTCGGGAAATCACTGGACTTTCAACTGAAGGTACGATAACTGGCGTACTCAACAGTGGGCTCACTGGCGGTGTCAATGTATCTGGAGTGTCTGGCATTCTTTGTAAGCAGAAATGACTGAAAACATATATACATGTATGTGTATATATGTATATGTATATATGTATATGTATATATGTATATATGTATATGTATATATGTATATGTATATATGTATATGTATATATGTATATGTATATATGTTTATTTATATATGTATATGTATATGTATATATGTATATTTATATACGTATATGTATTTTCATATATATATGTATATGCATATATATATGTATATGTATATGCATATATGTATATATGTATATGTATATGCATATAGTATATATGTAATTGTATATGCATATATGTATATATGTATATGTATATGCATATATGTATATATGTATATGTATATGCATATATGTATATATGTATATGTATATGCATATATGTATATGTATATGTATATGCATATATGTATATATGTATATGTATATGCATATATGTATATATGTACATGTATATGCATATATGTATATATGTATATGTATATGCATATATGTATATCTACAAAGATGCAAGCTACAATAACTAAAATTTTGTATAATTTTCTAATTTATCATTACTGATTTGCTTGATTTGGGAAACGCGTTAACGAAACATTTTCATTATAGTAAATCATAATAGTTTACTGTCATCTATATACTTATATATAAACATGATTCATATACTATATACATATATATAAACATGATTCATATACTATATACATATATATAAAGATGATTCATATACTATATACATATATATAAAGATGATTCATATACTATATACATATATATAAAGATGATTCATATACTATATACATATATATAAAGATGATTCATATACTATATACATATATATAAAGATGATTCATATACTATATACATATATATAAAGATGATTCATATACTATATACATATATATAAACATGATTCATATGCTATATACATATATATAAAGATGATTCATATACTATATACATATATATAAAGATGATTCATATACTATATACATATATATATAAAGATGATTCATATACTATATACATATATATATAAACATGACTCATATACTATATACATATATAATCATGAAGTACATAAAAACTAATCTATATATCACATCTTCCTAAAATCTTCACATTACCGCTGAACAATGCACAATAATCTCACCTGCCACCTCGTCATTCACGAATACATCGGAACCTGCACAGACTGACAGCCTTTTCACAGTCAGATATCTCTGTTTGCAAGTAATGCCAGTCACTCCAAATACAGCGAGCCCACTTCTATAGACTGAGTGCCTTTCACAGTTAGATATAAGTTATCTCTGCTTACAAAGAATTCTAGACACTCCAGATACAGTGACACCGCCAGGGAGCCCACTGTTGTGTACGCCACATATCGTATCTTCAGTTGAAATTCCAGTGATCTCCCGAAGGAGGGCGGTCCCGGGGGCGAGGAGATACAGTGGACATCAGTCTCGGACATCTTATGCGAGAAGGCTAGTTTTCGAAGTAGAGAGAGGAATAGGAAATATTTTATGTATATATGACAGGCGAGTTATATATGCGATCTACTCTCTTCGTCGCCCTTTTCACCCTCTCAACTAAGCGTCTGTCTCACCATAAGTACCCTGTGTCCTCTTTTTCCAAGAGTGGGACAGAGGCAATCAGATAGACTGGTCAGAGGCGCGAATTGGCTTTCCTTCCGCTGATGTCCACGCCCGGGATACTTCAGAAATATATATGATACTTATATGTGATAGTTACTTTTTCATAAATGTCCACTAGGTCAGCCAACAGTTCGCTAATTTCCAAAAAAGGAATCTAGATCTATGTGTATATATATTTATGTATATATGTGTGTATATGTATATATATATGCATGTATTATATATACATATACTGTATAGTCATGTACATGTGTATATATGTACACTTACATCCTTCTTCAATATATACTGAAGTATATGCCTGTTCATTTTTGTCTACTGCATGTAAGAGAATTACAAAATAATAACTGTACATTTATTATAATAAAGATACAACTCTTTTGTCATATATACATGTTTCCTATTCTTCCCTCTCCACTTCAACGAATAATCTTCTCCTCGCATAAGGAGTCCTAAATTGGCGTCCATCGTATCCCCTCGCTCTCCGGACCGCCCTCCTTCGGGAGATCACTGGACTTTCAAGTGAAGGTATGATATGTGGTGTACACTGCAATGAGCTCATTAGCGGAGCCACTGTATCTGGAGTGTCTGGCATTATTTGTAAACATAAAGGACTCATATTTGACTGTGAAAGGCTATCAGTCTGTGAAGGTTCCGAT
>NC_061851.1:11792159-11804659 GCF_019202785.1 Penaeus chinensis | reverse complement strand
ATATTCATATATATACATATATTCATATATATACATATATTCATATATATATACATTTATATATATACATATACATCTATATTTATATAAATACATATACATATATATACTTATACATATGGATTCATATGTATACATGTATCATTCTCCGAACTTTTATTCCTATAGAAATGAGAACTGACACTCCGGACGCGGAGATGCTATCAACTATACTCTCATTACGTGAAAATGTTCACTTGAAAATCTATGTTACAACGCTGCAGCAAATGCATACACACACAGAGTCACACGCACTAATATATATGTGCGTACGCATGTATACAAAAAAATATTAGACCAACATTAGTATAAAACCTTTCATCTTTATTAATCTTCACATTGTCCTTGAATAATTCACAGTGGCCACCTCGCCAATTTTTTGTCTCATTTTCAGTAAATCTAGTTTTTGCAGTGTGGTATTTCTACGAAGTGTATATATATTAAATGATATATGTTTATGTATTATGTGATACATAGTTAAATATATATAGTATATGATGCATATCTATATAATTATTTTATTTATTTTCTTCTCATAGCTACGATTCACTTTAATTACTGACGCGTCTGACAAAGTCAAAGCAGTAATCTTTCTATTTCCAAATCACATACATTATATAGTGCCAAACATTGGTTGTTGTAGTTTATACATTGGCGTTGTAAAATGATGCGTTAATTGATACAATCTTGTCCTACCTTCACTTTCTTAACATGATCTGATCTTAATAACGCGTCAGACACCGGTCAGAATTGTCATATCCAGAAGCCGGTCGACCTCCAAAATCCTTCTGACCGCGACTGAGATGACGAGGAACTCAACCAGGCCAAGTTTAGACTAGGCTGAGCTCGTTTCACTACATTTTTTCAACCTGCAATAGGATAGAATCTACAATACATATCGCTACTTTTTTCTCATCATATACTATTTCAAATAACAAAAAAAGTTTTAGTTAGGATGAACGCCTTCATTGAAGAAAAGTATACTACTGGTGGTCTAATAATAATATATATACATATATGTATATATAGATATGTGTGTATACAAATGTGTGTGTAGCGAAATTCTGAACAATCCCTGTTGTAATAACACTAGCTGTACTATCTTTGGGTACTGTATGTCGTAAAGACAGACACAAGATCATAGGTGACTACTTATTATAATAAAGAGACATTCTCCTGTCATATATATAATATTTCCTGTTCCTCTCTCGGCTTCAGAGACAAACCTTCAGATGGACAAGGTCCACCGTATCTCCTCGCCCATTTCTATCAGGATAATCTAACATTCAATTGATAAGAGTTGCTCAAATGATACTCGATTATATAAATGTATGCATGTCCAGATTGCCCAAACATGTGTTTAATAAATGCATTAATTTGTAATAGCATCGATATGGACACGTTACACCACCTTAACTCGTATATGCTACACCCATATGTACATACGTGTACGTTACTCCTAGCCAGGGGCGTCAATTAAGGGGGTGGTTCACCCCCGCCCCAACTCTTAAAAAAAAACTCTTTTTGCAGGGCAAAATCTAGTTATGCAGGGCAAATTTTCTCTTACGGAATCTGCCTCAATAGCCGATAAGTATTCAAGATATATAAATAACTATAGCATACTTGATTTATAACAGGCTACGTATAAAGAGCTAGTGAGCATTTTCTTTTTTTCGTGATTTGCAGTGCAAAAAATATTTTTTCAGGGCAAATTTACCCGTCGCCCCTCCAACTCATAATATGAAGTGACGCCCCTGCTCCTAGCATGATCTATATATACATATATACTGTATAAGCATGTGGATGTGTACATCCTTCTTCAGTATTCCATGTATTCTGAGGTATATATCTGCTGTGAATCACCTGTATGTAACGAAGAGAAATACAAAATAATAACTGTTCATTCATTATAATAAAGAGACAACTCTCCTGTCATATATACATATAATATTTCCTACTCCTCTCTTTCCCCTTCGAAGACCAATCTTCTCCTCGCAGGAGTCCGAAATTGGCGTCCACCGTGTCTCCTCGTCATCCGGATAGCTCTCCTTCGGGAGATCATTGGACTTTCAACTGAAGGTACGATAACTGGCGTACACAACAGTGGGCTCACTGGCGGCGTCAATGTATCTGGTGTGTCTGGCATTCTTTGTAAGCAGAATTGACTGACATCTGACTGTGAGAGGTCGTCAGTCTCTGGAAGTTCCGTTATATACCGGAATGGTAAGGTGGTGGGTGAGATCATTGTGCCTTGTTCAGAGATAATGTGAAGGTTTTAGGAAGATCTGATATATGAGTTAGTTCTCTGCAACGGTACCAATCGGTCAGGTAAGGTTAAACGACTATAAACATTGATTATATTATGTTCTAGTTATATAGAATAGGAATTAGTTAATTTGCTTGGTCTGGAAGCCCATCTGTACACATAGATATATATGTATTTATAAATGTGTATATGCATATATATATATATATATATATATATATATTATATATGCGTGAGTATACATACATATATCTATATATGCTCATGTGTATCTATGTCGATATATATTTATGTGTGTGTGTAAATATACATATATTTGTGTAAATACATATATGTGTATATATACATATATGTGTAAATATACATATATATGTGTAAATTTATATATATATATATATATATATATATATATATATATATATACAGTATATATATATAAATATGTATATGTATATATAAATATATATGTTTATACAAATATATATGTATATACAAATATATATATATGTGTATATAAGTATATATATGTATATACAAATATATATATGTATATATAAATATATATATATGTATATATAAATATATATATGTGTGTATATAAGTATACATATGTATATACAAATATATATATGTGTATACAAATATATATGTATATATAAATATATATATATTTATATATAAATATATATGTATATATAAATGTATATGTATATATAAATATATATGTATATATAAATATATATGTATATGTAAATATATATGTATATATAAATATATATGTATATGTAAACTATATATGTATATATAAATATATATATGTGTATATAAGTACATATATGTATATATAAATATATATATATGTGTATATAAGTATATATATGTATATACAAATATAAATATATATATGTATATACAAATATAAATATATATGTATATACAAATATATATGTATATATGAATATATATATATGTATATATGAATATATATATATGTATATATGAATATATATATATGTATATATGAATTTAAATGTATATATTAATATATATGTATATATATATGTATATATGAATTTATATGTATGTATTGATATATATGTATATATATATGTATATATGAATTTATATGTATATATAAATATATATGTATATATGTATATATATATGTATATATATATGTATATATATATATGTATATTTGAATTTATATGTATGTATTGATATATATGTATATATATATGTATATATGAATTTATATGTATATATAAATATATATGTATATATATATATATATATGTATATATATATATATATATATATATATATATATATGTATATATGAATTTATATGTATATATAAATATATATGTATATATAATAAATATGCATATATGAAAATATATGTATATATAAATATATATGTTTATATAAATATATATATATATATATGTATATATGAATATATATATGTATATATAAATATATATATATATATATATGTATATATAAATATATATGCATATATAAATATATATATATGTATATATGAATATATATATGTATATATAAATATATATATATATATGTATATATGAATATATATATGTATATATGAATATATATATGTATATATGAATATATATGTATATATGAATATATATGTATATATAAATATATATGTATATATAAATATATATGTATATATAAATACATGTATATGTATATATGAATATATATGTATATATAAATATATATGTATATATAAATACATATATATCTATGAATATATATGTATATATAAATATATATGTATATATAAATTATATATATATATAAATATATATATGTATATATAAATATGCACATATATATATGTATATTTATATATAAATATATGTAAATTTATATATAAATATATGTATATTTATATGCACATATAATATGTATATTTATATATAAATATATGTAAATTTATATATAAATATATGTAAATTTATACATAAATGTATGTATATTTATATATAAATATATATATTTATATATAAATATATATATTTATATATAAATATATGTATATATAAATATATGTATATATAAATATTTGTATATATATATAAATATATGTATATATAAATATATGTATACGTATATATTAATATATGTATATATAAATGTATGTGTATGTTTATATACATATGTATATACATATATATAGATGTGTGTAGCGAAATTCTGAACAATCCCTGTGTTAATAATACTAGCTGCACTACATTTGTGTACTGTATGTCGTAAAGATAAATACAAGATCATAAGGACTAACCTTTTGTTATAATGAGTCCAAGATTGGTGTCCATCGTTTCTCCTCACACATCCTGATCATGGAAAACCTAACATTCAATTGATAAAAGTTGGCCAAATGATATTCGATTATATAAAGGTATGCATGTCAAGATTGCCCAAACATGTGTTTAATAGATGTATTAATTTGTGATAGCATCTGTGCATAAGCGGATGTTACCAATAGCATGATCTATATATAAACATATACTGTATAATCATGTGGATGTGTACATGTGTATAGCAATATCCTTCTTCAGTATACCAGATATACTGAAATATATATCTGCTCTGAATGACCTTTATGTAAGAAAGAGAAATACAAAATAATAACTGTTCTTTTATTATAATAAAGAGACGACTCTCCTGTCATATATACATATAATATTTCCTACTCTTCTCTTTCCACTTCGAAGACCAACCTTCTCCTCGCAGGAGTCCGAAATTGGCGTCCACCGTGTCTCCTCGTTCTCCGGATCGCTCTCCTTCGGGAGATCACTAGACTTTCAACTGAAGGTACGATAACTGGCGTACACAACAGTGGGCTCACTAGCGGTGTCGATGTATCTGGGGTGTCTGGCATTATTTGTAAGCAGAAATGACTGACATCTGACTGTGAAAGGCCGTCAGTCTCTTGAAGATCCGTTATGTACCGGAATGGTGAGGTGACAGGTGAGATCAATGTGCCTTGTTCAGAGGTAATGTGAAGATTTCAGGAAAATCTGATATATGAGTTAGTTCTCTGCATAAAGAGAACACTCTCCTGTCATATATACATATAATATTTCCTATTCCTCTCTTTCCACTTCGAAGACCAACCTTCTCCTCGCAGGAGTCTGTGCTAGGCGTCCACCTTGTGTCCTCGTTCTCCGGATCGCTCTTCTTCGGAAGATCACTGGACTTTCAACTGAAGGTACGATAACTGGCGTACACAACAGTGGGCTCACTGGCGGTGTCAATGTATCTGGGGTGTCTGGCATTCTTTGTAAGCAGAAAAGACTGACATCTGACTGTGAAAGACTGTCAGTCTCTGAAGGTTCCAATGTATACCGGAATGGTGAAGTGGTAGGTGAGATCATTGTGCCTTGTTCAGAGGTAATGAGAAGACTTTAGGAAGATCTCATATATGTGTTAGTTCTCTGCAACGGGACCCTTCGGTCAGGTAAGGTCAAGCGACTATGAACACTGATGGTATTATGTTCTAGTTAAGTAGGTATTAGTTCATTCACAAAACACACACCCATACGCATATATGTATATATACATATATGTATGTATATGAATATATATACATATATGTATGTATATGAATATATATACATATATGTATGTATATGAATATATATACATATATGTATGTATATGAATATGTAGAAATATATGTATGTATATGAATATATATATACATATATGTATGTATATGAATATATATACATGTATGTATGTATATGAATATATATACATGTATGTATGTATATGTGTATATATATATGCATGTGTTTATACATATATATCTATATTTATGTTTGTGTGTATGTGTATGTCTTTATATATATATACATATATGTGTATATAAATATATGTGTGTACACATACAAATGTATATATATAAAAATATATGTATGTGTATATATAGGTGTATGTTTATATATAAATGTATATGCATATATAAATGTATATGTATATGTATATATAAATATATATGTATATGTATATATATTCACATAGACATATATATTCACATAGACATATATATTCACATAGACATATATATTCACATAGACATATATATTCACATAGACATATATATTCACATAGACATATATATTCACATAGACATATATATTCACATAGACATATATATTCACATAGACATATATATTCACATAGACATATATATTCACATAGACATATATATTCACATAGACATATATATTCACATAGACATATATATTCACATAGACATATATATTCACATAAACATATATATTCACATAGACATATATATTCACATAGACATATATATTCACATAGACATATATTTATATAGACATATATATATATATTCATATAGACATATATATTTATATATTCATATAGACATATATATTTATATATTCATATAGACATATATATTTATATATTCATATAGACATATATATTTATATATTCATATAGACATATATATATATATATATATATATATATATTCACATAGACATATATATTCACATAGACATATATATTTATATAGACATATATATTTATATACATATATATTTATATAGATATATATATCTTTATATACATATATATTTATATACACTCATACATATATATTTATATAGACATACATATATATTTATATAGACATACATATATATTTATATACACATACATATATATTTATATACACATATACTTATATATTTATATACACACATACATATATAGCTATACACATATATATTTATATATACATATATAGTTATATACACATATACATATATAGTTATATAAACATATACTTATATAGTTATATGCACATATACTTATATAGTTATATATACATTTATGTTTCTATATACATATATGTTTCTATATACATATATGTTTCTATATACATATATGTTTCTATATACATATATGTTTCTATATACATATATGTTTCTATATACATATATGTTTCTATATACATATATGTTTCTATATACATATATGTTTCTATATACATATATGTTTCTATATACATATATGTTTCTATATACATATATGTTTCTATATACATATATGTTTCTATATACATATATGTTTCTATATACATATATGTTTCTATATACATATATGTTTCTATATACATATATGTTTCTATATACATATATGTTTCTATATACATATATGTTTCTATATACATATATGTTTCTATATACATATATGTTTCTATATACATATATGTTTCTATATACATATATGTTTCTATATACATATATGTTTCTATATACATATATGTTTCTATATACATATATGTTTCTATATACATATATGTTTCTATATACATATATGTTTCTATATACATATATGTTTCTATATACATATATGTTTCTATATACATATATGTTTCTATATACATATATGTTTCTATATACATATATGTTTCTATATACATATATGTTTCTATATACATATATGTTTCTATATACATATATGTTTCTATATACATATATGTTTCTATATACATATATGTTTCTATATACATATATGTTTCTATATACATATATGTTTCTATATACATATATGTTTCTATATACATATATGTTTCTATATACATATATGTTTCTATATACATATATGTTTCTATATACATATATGTTTCTATATACATATATGTTTCTATATACATATATGTTTCTATATACATATATGTTTCTATATACATATATGTTTCTATATACATATATGTTTCTATATACATATATGTTTCTATATACATATATGTTTCTATATACATATATGTTTCTATATACATATATGTTTCTATATACATATATGTTTCTATATACATATATGTTTCTATATACATATATGTTTCTATATACATATATGTTTCTATATACATATATGTTTCTATATACATATATGTTTCTATATACATATATGTTTCTATATACATATATGTTTCTATATACATATATGTTTCTATATACATATATGTTTCTATATACATATATGTTTCTATATACATATATGTTTCTATATACATATATGTTTCTATATACATATATGTTTCTATATACATATATGTTTCTATATACATATATGTTTCTATATACATATATGTTTCTATATACATATATGTTTTATATACATATATGTTTCTATATACATATATGTTTCTATATACATATATGTTTCTATATACATATATGTTTCTATATACATATATGTTCATATATACATATATGTTTCTATATACATATATGTTTCTATATACATATATGTTTATATATACATATATATTTCTATATACATATATGTTTATATATACATATATATTTATATATACATATATATTTATATATACATATATTTTATAATACATATATATTCAAATATATCATATACATTTATAGTTATATACACATACATATATTTATGCATATACACATATAACATATATATTTATATATACTTATACGTATATATTTTATAAATATTTAATACATATATATTATATATATTACTTTATACATAAAAATATACATATATACTAATATATACATATACATATATGTATACGTATATATTTATATATACATATCACATATATATGTATATGTATATATACATATACATATATATGTGAATATCCATATACATATATGTATATATACATATATGTTTATATATATATATACATATATATATACATATATATATATATGTATATGTATATATACATATATATATATATATGTATATGTATATATACATATACATATATATGTGAATATCCATATACATATATGTATATATACATATACATACATATGTAAATATGCATATACATATATGTGTCTATACATATATACATATACATTTATATATATAAATACACACATATAACTGAATATATACTTATATGTGTATATACACATATATGTTTATATATATGTTTATATACATATACATATATGTTTATATATATGCTTATATACATATACATATATATGTAAATACGCATATAAATATATATGTATATATAGATATATACATATTAATTTACATATATACACACATATACATTTACATATATACACACATATAACTACATATATTCTCATATGTGTATTTACACATATATGTACATATATAAACATACACATACACACAAGCATAAATATAGATGTATGTATACACACACGCATATATATATATGTACATGTACATATATGTGTATATATATATATATATATATATATATATATGTACAGATGGGCTTGCAGACCAAGTGAATGAACTAATTCCTATTCTATATAACCAGAACATAATGCCATCAATGTCCATAGTCGCTTGACCTTACCTGACCGAAGGGTACCGTTGCAGAGAACTAACTCATATATCAGGTCTTCCTAAAATCTTCACATTACCTCTGAACAAGGCACAATGATCTCACCTGCCACCTCACCATACCGGTATACAACGCAACCTTCAGAAACTGACAGTCTTTCACAGTCAGATGTCAGTCATTTCTGCTTACAAAGAATGCCAGACACCCCAGATACATTGACACCGCCAGTGAGCCCACTGTTGTGTACGCCAGTTATCGTACCTTCAGTTGAAAGTCCAGTGATCTCCCGAAGAAGAGCGATCCGGAGAACGAGGACACACGGTGGACGCCTATCACGGACTTCTGCGAGGAGAAGGTTGGTCTTCGAAGTGGAAAGAGAGGAGTAGGAAATATTATGTGTATATATGACAAGAGAGTTGTCTCTTTATTATAATAAAATTGCAGTTATTATTTTGTATTTCTCTTTATTACATACAGCTGATTCACAGCAGATATATACTTCAGTACATCTGGTATACCGAAGAAGGATGTTACTATACACATGAACACATCCGCATGATTATACAGTGTATATGTATATATGAATCATGCTAGGAGTAACCTACGCTTATGCGCAGATGGGTGTAGCGTGTCCATATCGATGTTATCATAAATTAATGCATTTATTAAACACATGTTTTGGGCAATCTGGGCATGCATAACTTTATGCAATCGAGTATCATTTCAGCAACTTTCATCAACTGAATGTGAGATTATCTTGATAAAAATGGCCGATGGGATACTATGCAAACCAATCTTGAACTCATTATAAGAGTAGGTTTGTCTTTAAAGAGAGGAGAGAAGAACAGGAAATATTCTATATATGACAGGAGAATTATCTCTTCATTATAATGAGTAGTCAACTTAGAAATATACTTTCACATAGACATATACATTCAAATAGACATTACATTCACATAGACATATACATTCACATGAAATATACATTCACATAGACACATACATTTACATAGCCATATACATTCAAATAGACATACATTCACATAGACATATACATTCACACAGACATATACATTCACATAGACATATACATTCACACAGACATATACATTCACATAGAAATATACATTCATATAGACATATACATTCAAAGCCACATACATTCACATATACATATATTCGCATGGACATATATATTCATATGGACATATATATCCACATGGACATATATATCCACATGGACATATATATTCACATGGAAATATATATCCACATGGACATATATATCCACATGGACATATATGTTCAGATGGACATATATATTCACATGGACATATATATCCACATGGACATATATTTTCAGATAGACATATGTTCACATAGACATATATATTCACATATATATAAATATTCACATAGACATATATATTCACATAGACATATATATTCAGATAGACATATATATATATTCACATATACATAAATATTCACATAGACATATATATTCACATATACATAAATATTCACATAAACATATATATTCACAAATACATATATATTCACATAGACATAAATATTCACATATACATAAATATTCACACAGACAAAGATATTCACATAGACATAAATATTCACATAGACATATATATTCACACAGACGTAAATATTCACATAGACATAAATATTCACATAGACATATATTCACATGGACATATATATTCACATGGACATATATATTCACATGGACATATATATTCACATGGACATATATATCCACATGGACATATATTCACATGGACATTTATATTCACATGGACATATATATCCACATGGACATATATATCCACATGGACATATATATTCACATAGACATATCTATTCACATAGACATATATATTCACATTGACATATATGTTCACATAGACATATATATTCACATACACATAAATATTCACATAGACATAAATATTCACATAGTTATAAATATTCAGATAGACATATATATTCACATATACATATATATATTCACATATACATAAATATTCACATGGACATATATATTCACATATACATAAATATTCACATTTACATAAATATTCACATAGACATATATATTCACATATACATAAAAATTCACATAGACATAGATATGCACATAGACATAAATATTCACATAGACATAAATATTAACACAGACGTATATATTCACATAGACATAAATATTCACATAGACATATATATTCACATAGACATAAATATTCACATAGACATAAATATTCACATATACATAAATATTCACATAGACATAATTATTCAGATAGACATATATATTCACATAGACATAAATATTCACATAGACATAATTATTCACATAGACATATATATTCACATAGACATAAATATTCACATAGACATAAATATTCACATAGACATATATATTCACATAGGCATAAATATTCACATAGACATAAATATTCACATAGACATATATATTCACATAGACATATATATTCACATAGACATATATATTCATATAAACATCTCTATTCACATAGACATATATTCACATAGACATATATATTCATATAAACATCTCTATTCACATAGACATATCTATTCACATAGACATATCTATTCACATAGACATATATATTCACATAGACATATCTATTCACATAGACATATATATTCACATTGACATATATATTTACATAGACTATATATTCACATATACATATATATTTATAGAGACATATATTTATATAGACATATATATATTCACATATGCAT
>NC_061851.1:11777159-11787159 GCF_019202785.1 Penaeus chinensis | reverse complement strand
CAGACACTCCAGTTACCGGAATGTATTGATATTCGGATGTCAAAATATCTGAATTTTCATAAAGATAAGAGACTGACGGCCTTCACTGTCAGATATGAGTCCTTTATACTTACAAAGAATGCCAGACACTCCAGATACATTCACACCCCTAGAGAGCCCAATGCTGTGTACGCTACATATCGTACCTTCAGTCGAAAGTCCAGTGATCTCCCTAAGGAGGGCCAAGATACACTGTGGACGCCTATATCGGACTCCTTTGAAGTGGAGAAAGAGGAATATATATATGTATATATGACAGATGATTTGTCTCTTCATTTTAAAAAATGGTCTCTTAGGAATACGAAAAGGTGTTACTCCAGAGATCACTCGAAATCTTTTTATATATTTTTTTTTTTTTTGAGCTTCGTGATTCGAGAGCGACTTACCAAAGAACTATATACATCGGATTTGGTTTACTCCTTACAGGGCACAATAATCTCAACTGCCCACCCTTTTCACTGTAATACGTCAGTCCATGCAATCCAAATATAGGCACAGGGACTTTTCTTTTTATGAAAAAAAATATACGATAGTATCAATTTGATTTGCAGACGCTATAGTATTCCATGTTGAAAAAAACTGTCATTCAACAAAAGCATTTAAATCACATATATACTGTAAAGTTATTGATCTTCGGTTGTGAAAATATCTTAAATTTAACACTTCCTCGTAATGGTTTACTATCCAATTCATATATATATATACATATACACACTCATGTTCACACACGTGCGCGCACACACACACACACATATATATATACATATATATGTGCGTGCGTGGGTGTGTGTGTGTCTACTTACATAAGCTTGTTTCGTACACTATAGACATATATAATCATGAGCCAAATTTTGTATATATTCATATACTATATATATATATGAATATATATACATACATATTCATACACATGCACACAGACACACACATATGTATGCACACTTATCTATATTCATATATACAAATACACATATCTATATTTCAATATACATATACACATATCTATATTTCAATATACATACACATATCTATATTTCAATATACATATACACATATATCTATATTCATATATACATATACACATATATCTATATTCAAATATACATATACACATATATCTATATTCGAATATACATATACACATGTCTATGTGAATGTATATGTCTATGTGAATGTATATGTCTATGTGCATGTATATGTCTATGTGCATGTATATGTCTATGTGAATGTATATGTCTATGTGCATGTATATGTCTATGTGCATGTATATGTCTATGTGAATATATATACATATATATAGATGTGTGTATATGTGTGTAACGAAATTCTCAACAATCCCTGTTGTAATAATACTAGCTGTACTATCTTTGGGTATTGTATGTCGGAAAAATAAATAAAAGAACGAAGATCACTACTTATTATAATAAAGAAACAATTCTCCTGTCATATATAGCATATTTCCTGTTCCTCTTTCCCCGCTTCAAAGACAAACCTTCTCTTATAATGGGTCCAAGATTGGTGTGCATTGTATCTCTTCGGCCATTTTTATCAAACATTCAATAGATGAAAGTTGCTGAAAAGATACTCGATTATATAAAATTATGCATGCCCAGATTGCCCAAAACATGTTTAATAAATGCATTAATTTATGATAACATCGATATGGACACGCTACACCACCTTAACTTGTATATACTACATCCATCTGCGTATAAGCGTAGGTTACTCCTAGCATGATCCATATATACACATACACTGTATAATCATGCGGATGTGTTCATGTGTATAGTAACATCCTTCTTCGGTATACCAGATAAACTGAAGTATATATCTGATGTGAATCACATGTATGTAATAAAGAGAAATACAAAATAATGACTGTTCATTTATTATAATAAAGAGACAACTCTCCTGTCATATATACATATAATATTTCCTACTCCTCTCTTTCCACTTCGAAGACCAACCTTCTCCTCGCAGGAGTCCGTGATAGGCGTCCACCGTGTGTCCTCGTTCTCCCGATCGCTCTTCTTTGGGAGATCACTGGACTTTCAACTAAAGGTACGATAACTGGCGTACACAACAGTGGGCTCACTGGCGGCGTCAATGTATCTGGTGTGTCTGGCATTCTTTGTAAGCAGAATTGACTGACATCTGACTGTGAGAGGTCGTCAGTCTCTGGAAGTTCTGTTATATACCGGAATGGTGAGGTGGCAGGTGAGATCATTGTGCCTTGTTCAGAGATAATGTGAAGGTTTTAGGAAGATCTGATATATAAGTTAGTTCTCTGCAACGGTACCAATCGGCCAAGTAAGGTTAAACGACTATAAACATTGATGGTATTATGTTCTAGTTATATAAAGTAGGAATTAGTTCATTCACTTGGTCTGGAAGCCCATCTGTACACATAGATGTATGTATGTATTTATAAATGTGTATATGCATATATATATATATATATATATATATATATATATATATATATGCGTGAGTATACATACATATATATATATATGTATGCTCATGTGTATCTATGTCGATATATATTTATGTGTGTGTAAATATAAATATAGATGTGTGTGTAAGTATACATATAGATGTGTGTGTGAATATACATATATATGTGTAAATATACATATATATGTGTAAATATACATATATATGTGTGTGTGAATATACATATATATGTGTAAATATACATATATATATGTGTAAATATACATATATATGTGTAAATATACATATATATGTGTGTGTGAATATACATATATATGTGTAAATATACATATATATGTGTAAATATACATATATATGTGTAAATATACATATATATGTGTAAATATACATATATATGTGTAAATATACATATATATGTGTGTTTACACACAAATAAATATATATATACATGTTATATATAAATATATACATGTGTATATGTATGTGTGAATATACAAATATGTATATGTATATATGTATACATATGTATATGTATACATACATATATATGTGTATATATACATACATAAGTATATGTATACATACATATATGTGTATATATGCATATGTATGTATATGTATGCATACATATATATGTATATATACATATATCTATATATACATATATATGTATATATACATATATATGTATATATACATATATATGTATATATACATATATCTATATATACATATATATGAATATGTAAATATATATGTATATGTAAATACATATGTATTTGTATATGTAAATATATATGTATATGTATATGTAAATATAGATGTATTTGTATATGTAAATATAGATGTATATGTATATGTATATATATATGTATATGTATATGTAAATACATATGGATAAGTATATGTAAATATATACGGATATGTATATTTGAATATATATGGATATGTATATATGATTATATGTGTATATATAAATTTATGTATATATATATGTAAATATACATGCAAATGTGTATATATATGTATATGTAAATATACATGCATATGTAGATATATATGTGTATATGTATATATGAATATATATTATATATAATATTATGAAATAAATATTATTTATATAATTTATATGATAAAATTATATTATTATAATTTATATTGATATAAAAAATTTAATATGTATATATAATAATATTATATATGATATTATTAATATATGAATATATTTTTATAGAAAAATTATGAAATTATGAATTATATGTATATAGAAATATATTATATAAAATTTTATTATTTAGAATTTTATGTATATATATATATATGTATATAAAATATATATATATTATTTTATAAATATTTTTATGTATATATATAAATAAAATTATTTTAAATTAAATAAATATTATAAGTATATAAATATATTTGTATATATAAATTTTATATTATTATATATAATATTTTGTATTTAAATATATATATATGTTTTAAAAAAATTAAATATTAATATTAATATTTTTATATAATATTTTAAAAAAAAATGTATTGTTTTATTTTTATTTTTATATATAATATATATTATATATAATTGGGAGTTTAATATATATAGATGTGTGTGTAGGTTTTCTAAACAATCCCTGTTGTAAAATACATATAGCTGTACAATTTTGGGGTATTATGTCGTAAAGATATATACAAGATTATAAGTGACTAGTATTATATTAAATGAAATTCTCCTCTCATATCTATATTTTTCCCTTTTCCTCTCTCCCCGCTTCAAAGACAAAACCTTCTGTTTAATGGTCAAAATTGGTGTCCATCTTTTTCCCCTCATATCGAAATGGATAATAAATTCAATTGATAAAAGTTGGCCAAATGTATCGATTATAAAAATATGATGCCAGATTCCCAAAAACATGTGTTTAATAGATGCTTTTAATTTGTATAGCATTGTGCATAAGCGGACGTTACTCACAGATGACTATTATACACATATACTGTATAATCATGTGGATTGTACATTTGTTAGCATCCTTCTTCGTATCCCAGATAACTGAAGTATATATTGCTGTGAATCATTATGTAATAAAGGAAATACAAAAAAATAAATGTTCATTTATTTTTAATAAAAAACAATTCTCCCGCCCTATATACAATAATATTTTCCCACTCCCCTCTTTCCCTTCGAAGACAAACCCTTTCCCCGCAGGAATCCGTGATAGGCGTCCACCGTGTGTCCCCGTTCTCCATCGCTCTTTTCGGGAGATCATGGTTTTCAAATGAAGGTCATAATGGCGTAACAACAGTGGGTCACTGGCGGTGTAATGTATTGGGGTGTCTGGCATTTTTGTAAGCAGAATTTACTGACATCTGACTGTGAGAGGTCTCAGTCTCTGGAAGTTCCGTTGTATCCGGGAAAGGTGAGGTGGCAGGGGAGATCATGTGCCTTGTTCAGAGATAATGTGAAGGTTTTGGGAAGATCTGATATATGAGTTTTTTCTGCAACGGTACCTCGGTCAGGTAAGGTCAAACGATATAAATTATTGTTATGTTTGTTATATAAGTAGGAAATTTTGTTTATTCCCTTTGGGCTGGAAGCCCCTCTGTAAATAAAAATATATTATTTTTATTTATATGATATTATAATATAATATTATATAATTTTTATAATATTATATATTTATTTGCGGAGATACATACATATTTATATGTATGTATGTGTATCTATGTCGATATATATTTTGTGTGTGTGGAAATTAATATATGTGTGTGTGAAAATTTCTATATATGTTGTGTAATTTTACATTTTATATGTTTGGGGTAAATGTACTTTATTGGGGATACAACATAAATATATATTTTATATATAAAAAATTGTGTTATGTGTGTGAATAAAATATTGGTAAATTACATATTTGTTATTAAAAAAATATATATATTATGTATATTTAATGTGGATATTGTTGAATATACAAATTTGTATTTTGAAAAATTTGATAATTTAATGTTATTTCATAAATGGTTTTATGTATATTGCATAAAATGTTATTTAATATGCATAAATGTATATTATAATAATTTATAGTTATTAATTTTATATTTTTAAAAAATAATAATTTTATGTATTCATATTATATGTGATATATATGCATGTTTTATGTTAATACTATATTGTTATGTACATATATATGTATTATACTACCGGGTTATATATATGAATATAAACAAAAATTTTATGTATATTTTATTTTTATTTTATATATAAATTTTTTTTTATTAAAATATATATTAATTTTTATATGTTAATACAAATTATATGTTATATAATAATTAGTTATTTATAATATTATGTATTTTAATTTATATTATGTTTTATACATTATAATTTGTTTTATATATATATTTTAAATTATTAAAAATAGAATATTATTTGGTAAATATTTTTGAATAAAAAATTTAAAAATTAATTTTTATGTTTTATAAATTATGTATAGTAAAATATAGTATTTGTATATTAAAATAATATGGATTTAAAAGTAAATATATATGGATATGTATATGTAAATATATTGATATGTAAATTTTGATAAAATGGGTTTTTATGTTTTATATATATATTTATTTTATAAATGTAATATAAGCATTGTATTATATGTAAACATACTGCATAGTTTATATTTATGTAATTTTTTTTTTTTTGAGCTTCGTGATTCGAGAGCGACTTACCAAAGAATATATACATCGGATTTGGTTTACTCCTTACAGGGCACAATAATCTCAACTGCCCACCCTTTTCACTGGTAATACGTCAGTCCATGCAATCCAAATATAGGCACAGGGACTTTTCTTTTTATGAAAAAAATATACGATAGTATCAATTTGATTTGCAGACGCTATAGTATTCCATGTTGAAAAAAACTGTCATTCAACAAAAGCATTTAAATCACATATATACTGTAAAGTTATTGATCTTCGGTTGTGAAAATATCTTAAATTTAACACTTCCTCGTAATGGTTTACTATCCAATTCATATATATATATACATATACACACTCATGTTCACACACGTGCGCGCACACACACACACACATATATATATACATATATATGTGCGTGCGTGGGTGTGTGTGTGTCTACTTACATAAGCTTGTTTCGTACACTATAGACATATATAATCATGAGCCAAATTTTGTATATATTCATATACTATATATATATATGAATATATAAACATACATATTCATACACATGCACACAGACACACAGATATGTATGCACACTTATCTATATTCATATATACAAATACACATATCTATATTTCAATATACATATACACATATCTATATTTCAATATACATATACACATATCTATATTTCAATATACATATACACATATATCTATATTCATATATACATATACACATATATCTATATTCGAATATACATATGCACATATATCTATATTCGAATATAAATATACACATGTCTATGTGAATGTATATGTCTATGTGAATGTATATGTCTATGTGCATGTATATGTCTATGTGCATGTATATGTCTATGTGAATGTATATGTCTATGTGCATGTATATGTCTATGTGCATGTATATGTCTATGTGAATATATATACATATATATAGATGTGTGTATATGTGTGTAACGAAATTCTCAACAATCCCTGTTGTAATAATACTAGCTGTACTATCTTTGGGTATTGTATGTCGGAAAAATAAATAAAAGAACGAAGATCACTACTTATTATAATAAAGAAACAATTCTCCTGTCATATATAGAATATTTCCTGTTCCTCTTTCCCCGCTTCAAAGACAAACCTTCTCTTATAATGGGTCCAAGATTGGTGTGCATTGTATCTCTTCGGCCATTTTTATCAAACATTCAATAGATGAAAGTTGCTGAAAAGATACTCGATTATATAAAATTATGCATGCCCAGATTGCCCAAAACATGTTTAATAAATGCATTAATTTATGATAACATCGATATGGACACGCTACACCACCTTAACTTGTATATACTACATCCATCTGCGTATAAGCGTAGGTTACTCCTAGCATGATCCATATATACACATACACTGTATAATCATGCGGATGTGTTCATGTGTATAGTAACATCCTTCTTCGGTATACCAGATAAACTGAAGTATATATCTGATGTGAATCACATGTATGTAATAAAGAGAAATACAAAATAATAACTGTTAATTTATTATAATAAAGAGACAACTCTCCTGTCATATATACATATAATATTTCCTACTCCTCTCTTTCCACTTCGAAGACCAACCTTCTCCTCGCAGGAGTCCGTGATATGTCGATATATATTTATGTGTGTGTAAATATACATATAGATGTGTGTGTAAGTATACATATAGATGTGTGTGTGAATATACATATATATGTGTAAATATACATATATATGTGTGTGTGAATATACATATATATATGTAAATATACATATATATGTGTAAATATATATATATATGTGTAAATATACATATATATGTGTGTTTACACACAAATGAATATATATATATACATGTTATATATAAATATATACATGTGTATATGTATGTGTGAATATACAAATATGTATATGTATATATGTATACATATGTATATGTATACATACATATATATGTGTATATATACATACATAAGTATATGTATACATACATATATGTGTATATATGCATATGTATGTATATGTATGCATACATATATATGTATATATACATATATCTATATATACATATATATGTATATATACATATATATGTATATATACATATATCTATATATACATATATATGAATATGTAAATATATATGTATATGTAAATATATATGTATATGTAAATACATATGTATTTGTATATGTAAATATATATGTATATGTATATGTAAATATAGATGTATTTGTATATGTAAATATAGATGTATATGTATATGTATATATATATATGTATATGTATATGTAAATACATATGGATAAGTAAATGTAAATATATACGGATATGTATATTTGAATATATATGGATATGTATATATGATTATATGTGTATATATAAATTTATGTATATATATATATGTAAATATACATGCATATGTGTATATATATGTATATGTAAATATACATGCATATGTAGATATATATGTGTATATGTATATATAAATAAATATATATATATATAGCTATATATATATATATAGCTATATATATATATATATATATAAATATGTATATGTATATATAAATATATATATGTATATATAAATATATATATATGTGTATATAAGTATATATATGTGTATATAAGTATATATATGTATATACAAATATATATATGTATATACAAATATATATGTATATATATATGTATATACAAATATATATATGTATATACAAATATATATGTAAATATAAATATATATGTATATATGAATATATATAAATATATATGTATATATAAATAAATATGTAAATATAAAATATATGTATATATGAATATATATAAATATATATGTATATATAAATAAATATGTATATATAAATATATGTATATATGAATATATATGTATAATGAATATATATGTATATATGAATATAAATGTATATATATGTATATATAATAATATATGTATATATGAATTATATGTATATATAATATATATGAATATATGAATATATATGTATATATGAATTTATATGTATATATAAATATATATGTATATATGAATATATATGTATATATGAATTTATATGTATATAGAAATATATATGTATATATGAATTTATATGTATATATGAAATATATGTATATATGAATATATATGTATATATGAATATATATGTATATATGAATATATATGTATATATGTATATATGAATATATATGTATATATGTATATATGAATATATATGTATATATGAATATATATGTATATATGAATATATATGTATATATGAATATATATGTATATATGAATACATATGTATATATGAATACATATGTATATATGAATATATATGTATATATGAATATATATGTATATATGAAATATATATGTATATATGAATATATATGTATATATGAATATATATGTATATATAATATATATGTATATATGAATATATATGTATATGTGAATATATATGTATATATAAATTTATATATGTATATATATAAATACATATATATATATATAAATATATATATGTATATATAAATATATATATGTATATATAAATATATATATGTATATATAAAATATATGTATATATAAATATATATATGTATATATAAATATATATATGTATATAGAAATACATATATATAAATATATATATATATGTATATATAAATATGCATATATATGTATATTTATATATAAATATATGTATATTTATATATAAATATACGTATATTTATATATAAATATATGTATATTTATATATAAATATATGTATACGTATATATAAAAAT
>NC_061851.1:11759659-11769659 GCF_019202785.1 Penaeus chinensis | reverse complement strand
TATGTCCATGTGAATATTTATGTCCATGTGAATATTTATGTCCATGTGAATATGTGTCCATGTGAATATTTGTGTCTATGTGAATATTTGTGCCCATGTGAATATTTGTGTCCATGTGAATATATGTGTCCATGTGAATATTTGTGTCCATGTGAATATTTGTGTCCATGTGAACATATATGTCCATGTGAACATATATGTCCATGTGAACATATATGTCCATGTGAACATATATGACCATGTGAATGTATATGCCCATGTGAACGTATATGTCCATGTGATCGTATATGTCCATGTGAACGTATATGTCCATGTGAACGTATATGTCCATGTGAACGTATATTTCCATGTGAACGTATATGTCCATGTGAACGTATATGTCCATGTGAACGTATATGTCCATGTGAACGTATATGTCCATGTGAACGTATATGTCCATGTGAACGTATATGTCCCTGTGAACGTATATGTCCCTGTGAACGTATATGTCCCTGTGAACGTATATGTACATGTGAACGTATATGTACATGTGAACGTATATGTCCATGTGAACGTATATGTCCATGTGAACGTATATTTATGTCTATGTGAATATATATGTCTATGTGAATATATATGTTTATGTGAATATTTATGTCTATGTGAATATTTATGTCTATGTGAATATATGTCTATGTGAATATTTATGTCTATGTGAATATTTATGTCTATGTGAATATTTATGTCTATGTGAATATTTATGTATATGTGAATATATATGTCTATGTGAATATTTATGTCCATGTGAATATTTATGTCCATGTGAATATTTATGTCCATGTGAATATATGTGTCCATGTGAATATTTGTGTCCATGTGAATATTTGTGCCCATGTGAATATTTGTGCCCATGTGAATATTTGTGTCCATGTGAATATATGTGTCCATGTGAATATTTGTGTCCATGTGAATATTTGTGTCCATGTGAACATATATGTCCATGTGAACATATATGTCCATGTGAACATATATGTCCATGTGAACATATATGACCATGTGAATGTATATGCCCATGTGAACGTATATGTCCATGTGATCGTATATGTCCATGTGAACGTATATGTCCATGTGAACGTATATGTCCATGTGAACGTATATTTCCATGTGAACGTATATGTCCATGTGAACGTATATGTCCATGTGATCGTATATGTCCATGTGAACGTATATGTCCATGTGAACGTATATGTCCATGTGAACGTATATTTCCATGTGAACGTATATGTCCATGTGAACGTATATGTCCATGTGAACGGATATGTCCATGTGATCGTATATGTCCATGTGAACGTATATGTCCACGTGAACGTATATGTCCATGTGAACGTATATGCCCATGTGAACGTATATGTCCATGTGAACATATATGTCCATGTGAACATATATGACCATGTGAATGTATATGCCCATGTGAACATATATGACCATGTGAATGTATATGCCCATGTGAACGTATATGTCCATGTGAACGTATATGTCCATGTGAACGTATATGTCCATGTGAACGTATATGTCCCTGTGAACGTATATGTCCCTGTGAACGTATATGTCCCTGTGAACGTATATGTCCCTGTGAACGTATATGTCCATGTCAACGTATATGTCCATGTGAACGTATATGTCCATGTGAACGTATATGTCCATTTGAACGTATATGTCCATGTGAACGTATATGTCCATGTGAACGTATATGTCCATGTGAACGTATATGTCCATGTGAACGTATATGTCCATGTGAACGTATATGTCCATGTGAACGTATATGTCCATGTGAACGTATATGTCCATGTGAACGTATATATATGTCTATGTGAATATATATGTCTATGTGAATATTTATGTCTATGTGAATATTTATGTCCATGTGAATATTTATGTCCATGTGAATATATGTGTCCATGTGAATATTTGTGTCTATGTGAATATTTGTGTCCATGTGTATGTTTGTGTCCATGTGAATATTTGTGTCCATGTGAATATTTGTGTCCATGTGAATATTTGTGTCCATGTGAACATATATGTCCATGTGAACATATATGTCCATGTGAACATATATGACCATGTGAACGTATATGTCCATGTGAACGTATATGTCCATGTGAACGTATATGTCCATGTGAACGTATATGTCCATGTGAACGTATATTTCCATGTGAACGTATATGTCCATGTGAACGGATATGTCCATGTGATCGTATATGTCCATGTGAACGTATATGTCCACGTGAACGTATATGTCCATGTGAACGTATATGCCCATGTGAACGTATATGTCCATGTGAACGTATATGTCCATGTGAACGTATATGTCCATGTGAACGTATATGTCCATGTGAATGTTTATGTCCATGTGAACGTATATATACATGTGAATGTTTATGTTCATGTGAATGTTTATGTCTATGTGAATGTATATGTCTATGTGAATGTATATGTCTATGTGAATGTATATGTCCATGTGAACATATATGTCCATGTGAACATATATGTCCATGTGAACATATATGTCCATGTGAACATATATGTCCATGTGAACGTATATGTCCATGTGAACGTATATGTCCATGTGAACGTATATGTCCATGTGAACGTATATTTCCATGTGAACGTATATGTCCATGTGAACGGATATGTCCATGTGATCGTATATGTCCATGTGAACGTATATGTCCACGTGAACGTATATGTCCATGTGAACGTATATGCCCATGTGAACGTATATGTCCATGTGAACGTATATGTCCATGTGAACGTATATGTCCATGTGAATGTTTATGTCCATGTGAACGTATATATCCATGTGAATGTTTATGTTCATGTGAATGTTTATGTCTATGTGAATGTATATGTCTATGTGAATGTATATGTCTATGTGAATGTATATGTCTATGTGAATATATATGTCATAAGATCATAAGTGACTACTTATTATAATAAAGAGACAATTCTCCTGTCATAGATAGAATATTTCCTGTTCCTCTTTCACCGCTTCAAAGACAAACCTTCTCCTATAATGGGTCTAAGGTTGGTGTGCATTGTATCTCCTCGGCCACTTTTATCTCAAGATAATCTAACATTCAATTGATGAAAGTTGCTGAAATGAGTGATCTCCTTCGGGAGATCACTGGACTTTCAAATGAAGACCCGATAACTGGCGTACACAACAGTGGGCTCACTGGCGGTGTCAATGTATCTGGGGTGTCTGGCATTCTTTGTAAGCAGAAATGACTGACATCTGTCTGTGAGAGGTCGTCAGTCTCTGAAGGTTCCGTTGTATACCGATATGGTGAGGTGGCAGGTGAGATCATTGTGCCTTGGTATAGGAAGATTTTAGGAAGATCTGATATATGAGTTAGTTTTCTGCAACGGTACCCTTCGGTCAGATAAGGTCAAGCGACTATGAACACTGATGGTTTTATGTTCTAGTTAAGTAGGAATTAGGTCTTTCACAAAACACACACCCATACGCATATATGTATATATACATATATATATACATATATGTATGTATATATACATATATATACATATATGTATGTATATGTATATATATACATATATGTATGTATATGTATATATACGTATATGTAAGTATATGTATATATATATATACATATGCGTGTGTTTATACATACATATATATATATATATATATATATATATATATATATATATGTTTGTGTGTATGTGTATATGTCTTTATATATATACATATATGTGTATAGATATATGTGTGTGTACACATACAGTACAAATGTGTATATATATATATATATATATATATATATATATATATATATATATATATATATATATATATATATATAAATATATATGTATATATGTATGTGTATATACAAGTGTATGTTTATATATAAATGTGTATGCATATATAAATGTATATGTATATGTATATATAAATACATATGTATATGTTTATATAAAAATGTATCATATGTATATATAAATATATATGTATATGTATATAAATATATATGTATATGTATATAAATATATACGTATATGTATATAAAAATGAATGTATATGAATATATAAATATATTTGTATATGTATATATGAATATAGATATATGTGTATAGGTATATATTAATATAGATATATGTGTATATGCATATATGAATATAGATATATGTGTATATGTATATATGAATATAGATATATATGTATATGTATATTCGAATATAGATATATATGTATATGTATATTCGAATATAGATATATGTGTATATGTATATTCGAATATAGATATATATGTGTATTTGTATATATGAATATAGATAAGTGTGCATACATATGTGTGTCTGTGTGCATGTGTATGAATATGTATGTATATAAATTCATATATATATATGGTATATGAATATATCCAAAATGTGGCTCATGATTATATAGTTCGATAGTGTACGAAACATGCTTATGCATGTAGACACACACACACCCAAGCATACACATATATATGAATCTATATATATATGTGTGTGTGTGTGTGTGTGTGTGTGCGCCTGTGTGTACATAAGTGTGTATATATATATATATATATATATATATATATATATATATATATATATATATATTGGATAGTAAACCATTACGAGGAAGTTTTAAATTTAAGATATTTTCACAACCGAAGATCAATTACTATACAGTATATATGTGTGAATTAAATGCATTTGTTGAATGACAGTTTTTTTCAACATGGATTACTTTAGCGTCTGCAAAACAAATTGATACTATTGTATATTTTTTTTCATAAAAAGAAAAGTGATATGATATGTGGATACGATTATGGGGCGTACACAACACCGGAGTCAGTCATTGTGTCTTCTGGTGGGCAGTTGAGATTATATTGTCCTGTAAGGAGTAAACCAAATCTGATATATATAGTTCTTCGGTAAGTCGCTCTCGATTCACGAAGCTCAAAAAATATATATAAAGAGAGATTTCGAGTAATCTCTGGAGTAACACCTTTTCGTATTCCTAAGAGACCATTTATTATAATGAAGAGACAAATGATCTGTCATATATGTGTATATATTCCTCTTTCTCCACTTCAAAGGAGTCCGATATTGGCGTCCACTGTGTATCTTGGCCCTCCTTAGGGAGATCACTGGAATTTCGACTGAAGGTACGATATGTGGCGTACACAGCATCGGGCTCTCTAGGGGTGTGAATGTATCTGGAGTGTCTGGCATTCTTTGTAAGCATAAAGGACTCATGTCTGACAGTGAAGGCCGTCAGTCTCTTATCTTTTTGAAAATTCAGATATTTTGACATCCGAATATCAATACATTCCGGTATCTTGAGGGTCTGACATTATTTATAAACATAAAGTACTACTACTAATATATATATATATATATATATATATATATATATACATATATGTATATATAAATATAGATATGTGTGTATATAAATGTGTGAGTAGCGAAATTCTGAACAATCCCTTTTATAATAACACTAGCTGTACTATCTTTGGGCACTGTATGTCGTAAAGATAAGTGACTACTTATTATAATAAAGAGACAATTCTCCTGTCATATATATAATATTTCCTGTTCCTCTCTCGGCTTCAGAGACAAACCTTCAGATGGACAAGGTCGGTGTCCATCGTATCTCCTCGCCCATTTCTATCAGGATAATCTAACATTCAATTGATAAGAGTTGCTCAAATGACACTCGATTATATAAATGTATGCGTGTCCAGATTGCCCAAACATGTGTTTAATAAATGCATTAGTTTGTGATAGCATAGATATGGACACGTTACACCACCTTAACTCGTATATGCTACACCCATATGTGCATACGTGTAAGTTACTCCTAGCCAGGGACTTGACTTAAGGGGGGTATGGGGGGTGGTTCACCCCCCAACTCTTAAAAAAGCCTCTTTTTGCAGAGCAATATCTAGTTCTTACGGAATCTGCCTCAATAGCCGATAAGTATTAAATATATAAGTAACTATCTCTTATAGTGAGCTAGTGAGCTTTTTCTTTTTCATGATTGGCAGGGCAAAAATTATTTTTTCAGGGCAAATTTATCCGTCGCCCCCAACTCATAACATGAAGTGACGCCCCTGCTCCTAGCATGATATATATATATATATATATATATATATATATATATATATATACTGTATAAGCATGTGGATGTGTACATCCTTCTTCAGTATTCCATGTATTCTGAGTTATATATCTGTTGTGAATCACCTGTATGCAATTAAGAGAAATACAAAATAATAACTGTTCATTTATTATAATAAAGAGACAACTCTCCTGTCATATATACATATAATATTTCCTACTCCTCTTTTTCCACTTCGAAGACCAACCTTCTCCTCGCAGGAGTCCGAGATTGGCGTCCACTGTGTCTACTCGTTCTCCGGATCGCTCTCCTTCGGGAGATCACTGGACTTTCAACTGAAGGTACGATAACTGGCGTACACAACAATGGGCTCACTGGCGGTGTCAATGTATCTGGGGTGTCTGGCGTTCTTTGTAAGCAGAAATGACTGACATCTGACTGTGTAAGGCCGTCAGTCTCTGGAAGTTCTGTTATGTACCGGAATGGTGGGGTGGCAGGGGAGATCATTGTGCCTTGTTCAGAGGTAATGTGAAGATTTCAGGAAAATCTGATATATGAGTTAGTTTTCTGCAACGGTACCCTTCGGTCAGGTAAGTTCAAGCGACTAAGAACATTGATGGCGTTGTGTTCTGGTTATATAGAGTAAGAATTAGTTCATTCACTTGGTTTGCAAGCCCATCTGTAAATATATATATATATATATACATATATGTACATGTACATATATATATGCGTGTGTGTATACATACATCTATATTTATGCTTGTGTGTATGTGTATGTTTATATATGTACATATATGTGTATATGCACATATGGAAATATATGTACTTATATGTGTGTATTTATATATATAAATGTATATGTATATATGTATAGACACATATATGTATATGCATATTTACATATGTATGTCTATGTATATATACATATAGGTATATGGATATTTACATATATATGTATATGTATATATACATATACATATATATGTGTATGTATATGTAAATATATATGCATATATAACTATATGTGTATATGTATATATAGATATATATGTATATGTGTATATAAATATATATGTATAAATATATATAAAGATATATGTAAATGTATATATGAATATATATGTATATGTGTATATGCATATATATTTTTTTTTATGTGTATATAACTATAAATGTATATGTATATATAAATATATATGAATATGTGTATATATGTATATGTGTACATATAAGTATATGTGTATATAACTATATAAGTATATGTGTATATAACTATATAAGTATATGTGTATATAACTATATAAGTTTATGTGTATATAACTATATATGTATATATGAATATATATGTGTATATATAAATGTATATGTGTATATTACTATATATGTATATATAAATATATATGTGTATATATAAATGTATATGTGTATATAACGATATATGTATATATAAATGTATATGTGTATATAAGGATATATGTATATATGAATATATATGTGTATATAACTATATATGTATATATACATTTATATGTGTATAGCTATATATGTATGTGTGTATATAAATATATATGTATATAAAGATATATATGTCTATATAAATATATGTCTATATAAATATATATGTCTAAATGTATATATATATGTCTATGTGAATATATATGTCTAAATGTATATATGTCTATGTGAATATATATGTCTATGTGAATATTTATGTCTATGTGAATATTTATGTCTATGTGAATATATATATAAATATATGTCTATATAAATATATATGTCTATGTGAATATATATGTCTATGTGAATATATATCTATGTGAATATATGTATATGTGAATATATAAGTCTATGTAAATATATATGTCTATGTAAATATATATGTCTATGTAAATATATATATGTCTATGTCAATATATATGTCTATGTCAATATATATGTCTATGTTAATATATATGGCTATGTGAATATTTATGTCTATGTGAATATTTATGTATATGTGAATATTTATGTCTATGTGAATATTTATGTCTATGTGAATATTTATGTCTATGTGAATATTTATGTCTATGTGAATAATTATGTCTATGTGAATATTTATGTCTATGTGAATATTTATGTCTATGTGAATATTTATGCCTATGTGAATATTTATGTCTATGTGAATATTTATGTCTATTTGAATATTTATGTCTATGTGAATATCTATGTCTATGTGAATATATATGTCTATGTCAATATTTGTGTCTATGTCAATAAATATGTCTTTGTGAATATTTATGTCTATGTGAATATTTATGTCTATGTGAATATTTATGTCTATGTGAATATTTAAGTCTATGTGAATATTTAAGTCTATGTGAATATATATGTTTATGTGAATATATATGTCTATGTAAATATATATGTCTATGTCAATATATATGTCTATGTAAATATATATGTCTATGTGAATATATATGTCTATGTGAATATTTATGTCTATGTGAATATTTATGTCTATGCGAATATTTATGTCTATGTGAATATTTATGTCTATGTGAATATTTATGTCTATATGAATATTTATGTCTATGTGAATATTTATGTCTATGTGAATATTTATGTATATGTGAATATATATGTCTATTTGAATATATATGTCTATGTGAATATATATGTCTATGTGAATATTTATGTCTATGTGAATATTTATGTCTATGTGAATATTTATGTCTATGTGAATATATATGTCTATGTGAATATGTATGTCAATGTGAATATATATGTCTATGTGAATATATATGTCTATGTGAATATATATGTCTATGTGAATATTTATGTCTATGTGAATATTTATGTCTATGTGAATATTTATGTCTATGTGAATATTTATGTCTATGTGAATATTTATGTCTATGTGAATATTTATGTCTATGTGAATATTATGTCTATGTGAATATTTATGTCTATGTGAATATTTATGTCTATGTGAATATTTATGTCTATGTGAATATCTATGTCTATGTGAATATTTATGTCTGTGAATATTTATGTCTGTGAATATTTATGTCTGTGAATATTTATGTCTGTGAATATTTATGTCTGTGAATATTTATATCTGTGAATATTTATGTCTGTGAATATTTATGTCTGTGAATATTTATGTCTGTGAATATTTATGTCTGTGAATATTTATGTCTGTGAATATTTATGTCTGTGAATATTTATGTCTGTGAATATTTATGTCTGTGAATATTTATGTCTATGTGAATATTTATGTCTATGTGAATATTTATGTCTATGTGAATATATATGTCTATGGGAATATATATACATAGATATAGATATGTATGTATATGTTTGTAGCGAGAATCTGAACAATCCCTGTTGTAATAATACTAGCTGTACTATCTTTGTATGTCGGAAAAATAAATACAAGATCGAAGATGACTAAATATTATAATAAAGAGATAATTCTCCTGTCATATAAGCGATATTTCCTGTTCCGCTCTCCCCGCTTCAAAGACAAACCTTCTCTTATAATGGGTTGGTGTGCATTGTATCTAACATTCAATTGATGAAAGTTGCTGAAATGATACTCGATTGTATAAAATTATGCATGCCCAGATTGCCCAAAACATGTGTTTAATTAATGCATTAATTTATGATAACATCGATATGGACACGCTACACCACCTTAACTTGTATATGTTACATCCATCTGCGCATAAGCGTAGGTTACTCCTAGCATGATCCATAAATGCACATACACTGTATAATCATGCGGCTGTGTTCATGTGTATAGTAGCATCCTTCTTCGGTATACCAGATATACTGAAGTATATATCTGCTGTGAATCACCTTTATGTAATA
>NC_061851.1:11752159-11754659 GCF_019202785.1 Penaeus chinensis | reverse complement strand
ATGTATATGTAAATATATATGTATATGTAAATATATATGTATATGTATATGTAAATATATATGTATATGTAAATATACATGTATATGTATATGTAAATATATATGTATATGTATATGTAAATATATATGTATATGTATATGTAAATATATATGTAGATGTATATGGAAATATATATGTATATGTATATATAAACATATGTATATGTATATAGAAATATATATGTTTATGCATATATAAATTTATGTATATGCATATATAAATTTATATATATGCATATATAAATTTATGTAAATATATATGCATATGTAGATATAAATATATATATATCTATATAAATATATATGCATATGTAAATATAAATATATATATATATCTATATAAACATATATGCATATGTAAATATAAATATATATATATATCTATATAAATATATATATATATATCTATATTAATATATATGCATATGTAAATATAAATATATATATATATATATATATATATATATATGCATATGTAAATATAAATATATATGCATATGTAAATATAAATATATATGCATATGTAAATATAAATATATATGCATATGTAAATATAAATATATATGCATATGTAAATATAAATATATATGCATATGTAAATATAAATATATATGCATATGTAAATATAAATATATATATATATATCTATATAAATATATATGTATATGATACTCGATTATATAAAGTTATGCATGTCCAGAAAGCCCAGACATGTGTTTAATAAATGCATTAATTTGTGATAGCATCGATATCGACACGTTACACCTCCTTAATCGTATATGATACACCCTTATGTGCATAAGCGTACGTTACGTAGCATTAGCTATATACACACATATACTGTTTAATCATATGTGGATGTGTGTACCAGATATACTGAAGTATATATCTGCTGAAAATCACCTGCATGTAATAAAGATAAATTCATAAAAATAACTGTTCATTTATTATAATAAAGAGACAACCCTCCTGCCATATATACATATAATATTTCCTACTCTCTTTCCATTTCGGAGACCGAGGGTACGATAACTGGCGTACACAACAGTGGACTCACTGGCGTTGTCAATGTATCTGGGGTGTCTGGCATTCTTTGTAAGCAGAAATGACTGACATCTGACTGTGAAAGGCCATCAGTCTCTAGAAGTTCCGTCATATACCGGGATGGTGAGGTGGCAGGTGAGATCATTGTGCCTTGTTCAGAGGTAATAGTTAAGTAAGTTTATTTACCACCCTGGCTAAAGCGTGGGCAATCATGATTACAGTTTTATATACATCTGACACAGTACAGTAGTCTGTGACTACTGTAATTGTACATGGTAATATAGAAACATGTCATACATCATACAAAAATAATACGTTGATATGATCTTGCCGTGTTTACATAACACTGTTTTTTTTTTTTTTTTTTTTTTTTTTTTTTACGGCAGTTTTACATATTAAATTTAGGCTATAATACGAGTATATCTTCCAATGTATCAGATGAAATGAAATAGTTCTTTAAACCTCATGTCAGGTGTTCTGAAAGGCTATATCACATGGCACTCCGAGATATAATGCTCAAGCGTTCGCTTGTTTTCATCGTTACACAGTCTACATTTAGATTCATCTGCACTTCTTGCACCGTGCAGTTGTCACTATATTATGTAACCTAAACGTATTCTGGCAATAACTACGTAACATTGTCTGGTTTGACTTCGGTGCCACCCATAGGAGGGCTTGCTATCTCTATACTGATCGTAGTGCCATATGGTACAGCTTTCAGGCCTTTGAGTGTTCGTCAGATCTACTTTAGGAAGATCGGATATATGAGTTAGTTCTCTGCAACGGTACCCTTCGGTCAGTTAAGGTCAAGCGACTATGAACATTGATGGTATTATGTTCTGGTTATATAGAGTAGGGATTAGTTCATTCACTTGGTCTGCAAGCCCATCTGTACATATAGATATATATGTATATATACATATATGTATATGTATATATATATATATATATATATATATATATATATATATATATATATATATGCGTGTGTGTGTACATACATATATCTATATTCATTCTCGTGTGTTTGTGAATTTCTATATATATAAATATATGTATATATACATATATATACATATATGTATATATATACATATATATACATATATGTATATATACATATATATACGTATATGTATATATACATAATATACATATATGTGTATATATACATATATGTATATATATACAAATATGTATATATACATATATGTATATACACATATATGTATATATATACATATGCATTGTATATATATATATACATATATGTATTTATGTATATATATACCTATATGTGTATATATACATATGTAATGTGTATATACACATATGTATTGTGTATATAAACATATTAGTATATATGTAAAAGTATATGTGTATATACATATATAAGTATATGTATATACATATATAT
>NC_061851.1:11744659-11749659 GCF_019202785.1 Penaeus chinensis | reverse complement strand
ATATATACATATATATGTATATGCATACATATACATATATATGTATATACATATACATATATATGTATATACATATACATATATATGTATATATATACATATATACATATACATTTACATATACACGCACATATAACTACATATATACTTATATGTGTATATACACACATATATGTATATATACATATATATGTATATATACATATATATGTATAAGTATATGTATATGTATATATATACATATATATGTATATGTATATGTATATATATACATATACATATATATGTATATGTATATTTATATTTACATATATGTGTATATATACATATATATGTATATGTATATTCATATTTACATATATGTATATATACTTATATATGTATATGAATATTTATATTTACATATATGTATATATACATATAGATTTATATGTACAGATGGGCTTGCGGACCAAATGAATGAACTAATTCCTATTAACCAGAATATAACCAGAACATAATATCATCAATGTTTATAGTCGCTTGACCTTACATGATTGAAGATCTTCCTAAAATCGATTGATAACGCGTATGCCTACATATCATTCTTGTTAGCATATTATTAATAAAGATAAGGAAAATATAGTTGCTTGTGATAAAATATATGTAATGCAATTTCTTTTCGATGCGGAGTTAAAACTGCATCTTTATCATGCGTCCATTGGCGCACGTTACTATTGGTACGACCTATGTACTGTATGGTCATTCACTTTATATACACATGTACTGTTTAGTCATGTACTTTACATACACATATATTGTATAGCCATGCACTTTATATACACATATACTGTATAGTCAGGCACTTTATATACACATATACTCTATAGTCAGGCATTTTATATACACATATACTGTATAGTCATGTACTTTATGTACACATATACTGTATAGTCATGCACTTTATATACACATATACTGTATAGTCGTGCACTTTATAATACACATATACTGTATAGCCATACACTTTATATACACATATACTGTATAGCCATGCACTCTATATACACATATACTGTATAGTAAGGCACTTTATATACATAGTAAGGCACTTTATATACATATTAAAGCACTTTATATACACATATACTGTATAGTAAGGCACTTTATATACACATATACTGTATAGTCAGGCACTTTATATACACATATACTGTATAGGCAGGCACTTTATATACACATATACTGTATAGTCAGGTCCTTTATATACACATATACTGTATAGTCAGGCACTTTATATACACATATACTGTATAGTCAGGCACTTTATACACACATATACTGTATAGTCAGGCACTTTATATACACATATACTGTATAGTCAGGCACTTTATATACACATATACTGTATAGTCAGGCACTTTATATACACATATACCGTATAGTAAAGCACTTTATATACACATATACTGTATAGTAAAGCAATTTATATACACATATACTGTATAGTCAAGCATTTTATAATGCATTTGTATATGTATAGTTAAATACTTCTTCAGTATTCTATATATATTGGAGTATATCGCCGCTGTCAATCACTTGTTAATTTTCGTGCACTGCATGTAATAAAGAGAAATACAAAATAATAATTGTTCATTTATCATAATAAAGAGAAAACTTTCCTCTCACATGTACATATATTTCCTATTCCTCTCTTCCCACTTCAAAGACTAACCTTCTCCTCGTAAAAGGAGTCAAAGATTGGCGTCCACCGTATATCCTCGCCCTCCGGATCGCTCTCCTTCGGAAGATCACTGGACTTTCAACTGGATGTTCGATATGTGACTTACAGAATAGTGGGCTCACTGGCGGAGTGGCTGTAGCTGGAGTGCCAGGCATTATTTGTAAACATAAAGGACGAGTATCTGATTGTGAAAGGCCGTCAGTCTGTGAAGGTTCAGGCCTATTCCGGAATGGCGAGGTGGCAGGTTAGATCACTGTACCTTGTTCAGGGGTAGTGTGAAGATTTTAGGAAGATCTGATATAAGAGTAAAAACGTTTCACTGACATGTTTGATGCCCATGTACAGAAGAAATAACGCACGGCAAACTCGCACAAAGTCAAATCAATAATCTTTATTTTTCAAAATCACATGGATTACGTGGGACCAGTCTATAAACAGACATATATAATTCTAAGCCATTGGTTGTTTGTTGTTTATATATTTGCAGTGGGAAATGATGCGTTAATTGATATTTCCTTGTCCTACTTTCACTTTGATAACATGATCTAATCTCATTACGGCGTCAGAATTGCTATATCCAGCAGCCAGTTGATCTCTAATTCCCTTTTGACCTAGAATAAGGTGACGAAGAACTCAAGTTTGCAATACACATCGATACTTGTTTGCTATCGTATACCTTTTTATAGAAAGGAAAGGGTTATATTGAAAAGAAGGTGAGATCGTTATGTCATGTTTATGGACAATGCATCTATTTCCCTTCAGTTTGATATATATGAGGAAATTCCTAAACGTGGTACCCCGGGGTCAGGTAATTTGACATAATTCTTAAGCCCAAAATTAGTAATGAATTCCGGTTGCTTATATTCCGGTAATGACCACTACCTGACATGTAAACAGAGCAAAACACACGATATGATCACTCCTATAACTTTCAACACCAAACTATATGTTGGGAAATGCCCGGCTGCACAATACTAGTAAGGAAACGTCCGTCCATATAAAACAAAAAGAACGTTGTGAATGACCCAAAAATAGCGAAAGAAGGAAAACGAATCCGGTAGGGAAAAGACCGACTTCCGAGACCCACACCTTCCAAAGATCAAAGGAATTTCATCTTGTGTATTTCATGGAGGAACTGGGGATTGTGTCATTGCTTCTGGAGATCCAGGTGAGATTTTTAAATACGTGACGAGGGAATAACAACTTTAAAAGTGTGGATCTAGTTAGACTTTGCTGGTTTTGACATATTACAAAACGAGGAACTGTAGTAAGGTTAAGTAAAATAACAACGTGGTGTGAAATGGAGTGATACACGAATACAAACTAATACCAAAACTGCTGTATGAAATAACATACGCATTCATAAGAAAGAGAAATGTATATTCAACAACCGATTTCTACCGCTCTATCTCTTTGGGTTTGCTTTCTAACGTGGACACATATTTCCCTGTCGTTCTATCATTTATCATCGATAGGACGACAAAACCGGAAAAGGAGATATGTGACATCGAAAAATATATATAATGAGAGACCGACCCTGATCTCTATCTTCCTCCACCTTCCTGCCTTTCTCTGAGTGGCACCTGAGTACCTATTACCACGAGGATTGTATACAGAACATCGAGTGTTTTAATTCATTGCGATAGAAGAAGTAATATCTGGATGTGATGCGTCTCGATATGGAGAGGAGGGTTTGGTGAAGTCAACGTGTTTTTTATTTTTTTTTAGCAGCATAGATAGACAGAGTTGGAGTGTAGAAACGTATAGATATATATATATATAGTGTATCAATTAATCACATTTACTATATGGTACGGTAAATAACATCGAATAGTTATGAACAGAATTAAATGAAATGAAGTGTATTGATTTCAAATAAAGAGGAAATATGGAAATTGTCCATTTTTTTATGACCTGCTTCTCCGACCCTTTAGAATGGGCACGGATTATAAGGAAAACTTGTGACCGCTATCATTCCAGTTTTACATTGAAGGAAATAAGTTATTCGCCCTTTTGGTGTCGAAGGGAAAAGGAAAAACGCAAAATCGATGATCATAATTTATCAAAATATATGAGACAACTCTCGCGTCATATGGATTATATTTCTCTTCCTCTCTCTCATTACCTCAAAAAATAACTTTCTCCTCGCAAAAGGAGTTTGAAAATCATGTCTGCCACATGATAATTAATATCTTTGTCACAAATACATGTACTTCTGACAATAGCATAATCGAAACCGCTAAAATACTATTCACGTCTACCTCATTTCCCTCTCCTTCGGAAGCTTTGTATGCACAACCTGTAACACAATACAACAATGGATTCCCTAGTGCCTTTATAAGGGCACTAACAATAGGCCGAGTGTATGGGGCTTGGAATATACACGAAGTTGCAGTAAATAAACAAACAAATAACGCACAGGATCTAGACTCTACACAATCAAGGTCTAAATTTCAAACAATTCGTATCCTGTGCTCAACTACTGTTGTGCACAGGATACGTGTGAATAAAACAGGTATGATTCACAAAGGTCGTGAGTGAAGTGTCAACTTAAAGCCAAAATCAAGTATCAGAAAAAAAAATCAAATTCAATTATGAACCGGGAGCTTTCGTTCCTAGATATCATTCCAGGCCATTTAGATAATTATTTGCTCAGCTAGAGTGGGAATCATCCTCATCATCATCATCACCATCATCACATCATCGTTACATATTATCATAATTTTTATCATTATTAGTGTCGTTATTATCATCATTATCATCACCATCATCATCATCATCACATTATATAGTGTTATAATCATTACTATCATTATTATTATTATTACTATCATTATCATTATCACTATTATTGTTATTCCTTATTATTATTATTATTATTATTATTATTATTATTATTATTATTGTTATTATTATTATTATCATTATCATTATCATTATCATTATCATTATCATTATCATTATCATTATCATTATTATTATTATTATTATTATTATTATTATTATTATTATTATTATCATTATTATTATTATTATTATTATTATTATTATTATTATTATTATTATTATTATTATTATGTTATTATTATTGTTGTTGTTTTTGTTATCGATTTTATTCTTATTATCATCATCATCATCATCATTACTACTACTACTACCATCGCCATCATTATCAGTATTATCACTATCATTTATACTATTATTATTATTTATTGACCTACTTCTCCGACCCTTTAGAATGGGCACGTATTTTAAGGAAAACTTGTGACCGCTATCC
>NC_061851.1:11722159-11729659 GCF_019202785.1 Penaeus chinensis | reverse complement strand
CCTTCTCTTCGTTGTTTCATTTACATCATAAAACCCGCACGCTTGTGTGTATATCTAGACATCAGTATTTTCAGCATATTAATAGACAGACTGAGATATTCATTATTGTGACGTGGATATGCTACACCTCTATTTGCATGGAATCTAGAGAAACTAAATATCTAAAATAATCAATACTCAGTTCTATATATACAATGATTATAATTCCAAAAGATAAAATATCGGTGTTTTTCATAAAGTCATAAAAAATCGCATTAAGATAATAACGATACATTTCGTATGCATCTGACTCACGCATCCTATCAATTTGAAATACAGGTAGCGTGGCCGAGCGGTCTAAGGCGCTGGTTTTAGGCACCAGTCTCTTCGGAGGCGTGGGTTCGAATCCCACCGCTGCCACTATACTTTTGCGATTGATGTACGTCTTCTTGCAAACGGCAGGTCATGCTAATAGGTTTGACATTTTCCTAAACATGTTTTACTGGCTTGTTCGTATAAAGCAGGGCAAGATTGAGTGCATTTTCTTTATAGATTATTTTGATGAAATTGTCACTGATACAATTTCGTGTGGAAATCTTGTTGGAACGCGTGAGGAAATATCAACATAGGCCAACATATGTACTCTGTAAAACAAACAAACAAACAAACACGCGACGTCATATTTGCTATTTGAGCGTCGATCAATCAGCATATATATTCTATGCACAATGTATACGTGTGACTAATTCTAAGTCAAGTTACAATTGAGCACATTCACTAAAATGTATAATTTAGAAGTAACGTCCAATATGTTTGTTGCAGGATTGGGAAAAGGCAGATCGGCAAATTCTGTCTGAGAAAAGGTTTCCCGTAAACTGTACTTGCCGACTTTAACCTTTCATTTGCTTCAACTCTCGGGAAATGTTAATGTATGAAAATCTATTCTGACTTCAAGCAATTCTCAATTAAACGCTTGGCATGTAGATTTTCTCCTTTATACAGTGTAATTCGCTGTATTTAGAATACTCCTTTATGTTATTTGTGCTAGGATTGTACCTGTTATCGACGGAAATTTCGATGGAAGTTATTAGATGTTAGATAGATTTTCCATTATTGAAAATATTACAACACATAAAAGCTGTGGGAACATGTAACGGGTAACTTTTGAATCCGTTCATCTTACTTAGATCAATAGAATAGTGGAGAGAAGGTAGCTAGGAAAGTTATCTATAGACTAGATAAATCAATCCTATTTCGTTAACAATACAGTAACTTAATCTACTGTAGAACCGCAATGAAAAACCTTTATCTGAGACATAGTTGTGACCTAGATACTGAAACGTGACTCTACCGTACTTTTACTTCTCCACACAGACTTATAAACTAACACTACCTATGTCATGTGAGTAGCGACGCATGGTCAGTGATGTCGCTGTACACGGGGTAATGGGTAACTAAACCATAAAGAGAAGTAAATCAATAGTAATGAAGACAGGTCTATAGAGCTATAGTCACGTTCCTAGTTTTCCTTTTAAGTGAGTTCTTTATTAGAGTTGAAATCCCTTGCTTTTGGGGATTAAATTTATGTCCTCTTGCACACATACAATACAACGAGTGACATGATTTTAGATTTATTCACTGATGCTCTGCAGACAGTAAGATTAAGGCAGTTTTTTAATTATTGTTTTTAGAATAAACTTTCGGTAAGTTTGAAGAGAAGGGTGTTTGTGGGCTGATGAGTAGATTTGCCCAACAATAGAGCGAAACTTCCATCAAAAGCCCACAGATGGGTCTTTGAAGTTTTTGTGTTTTCCTTGATTTATCCGTCCGTCTTCTAAACAAAAATAAGGTCGGATTTTGGAACTTGTCTTAGCAATGTAGTTGAGTAATTCACAGTTAAGAGGTTATGCGTAAATGATACCGCGTTTGCTTTAGGAACAATAAAGAGGGGTTAAAGATAATAGCGGGTGTTAGCATGGTAAAATACAAATATACACTCCAAAATATAAAACTCGTTATATATATGTGTGTGTGTGTGTGTGTGTGTGTGTGTGTGTGTGTGTGTGTGTGTGTGTGAATGCGTGTGCATGTGCTTGTGTATGTGTATATTTATATGTAAGTGTATATATATGCGCGCGTGTGTGTGTGTCTTTGTGTCTGTGTGTCTCTGTCTGTGTAATATGTAGTATGCATATATGTGTGTGTGTGTGTGTGTGTGTGTGTGTGTGTGTGTGTGTGTGTGTGTGTGTGTGTGTGTGTGTGTGTGTGTGTGTCTGGGTGTGTGTGTGAGTAAGTGAGTGAGTGAGTGAGTGAGTGAGTGTGTGTGTGTGTGTGTGTGTGTGTGAGTAAGTGAGTGAGTGTGTGTGTGTGTGTCTGTGTCTCTCTGTCTCTGTGGGTGTCTGTGTGATATGCAATATACATGTTTATTTATTACCATACCTCCCCCCCATAAATATGATAAATGAAAACATAAGTACAAATTTATATATATACTAGTACCTGCTAAGCTAAAAAATAAAAGATTATTTACAATGAACAGAAACGGGGAAACTCTAATCTGTGTTAATCAGTTCAATTAAACCCTTACCATTTTCTCAATTGCAGTGACGAGCGAGGCCAGTAATTAAAAATAAGATTAGGTGTGGCTTCATCCAAATGACAGGGGATTGTAACAGGGATTGTGTTCAGTACAGAATATCATTGGAAGAATAAGTATCGTGCTAACCTCTTCGTAAGTGTCATGTGGTTTAAGCAATAAGCAAGTGGACAGAAATATTATTATAGTTTAATAGGTAAGAAGCTGAGTATGATTGAACTACGAGTAAATGAATGAATTGGTAATTAAAGCATGGATAGGTAATAAGATATGTGAATGATTAAAATGAAAGAAACTTGAACAGTCTTATTTAATGAACAACAACATGAGAGAGACATTTTTACACACCCACCTTGTTTCTAATACGCCCCTGCCCTTTTAACACTGCACCTTGTTGGAATAAAAGGGAAGCTATATGAAAACCAATATACACCCTTGAATTTCCTCCTCTTAACCCCTCTATTTCCCCTCTTGTGAACACGTCGAATGCCAACAGGTGTCGCACAGGTGTCAGTTAGGGAGATACAGAGCCATTTGCTTTGCTGGACAGGTGGCAGGGTAAGAGAGTTGACGGGGGTGATAGGGAAGGGGAAAGAGAGGGGGAAGGGGGGAGGGAGGGACAGCTGAAAGGAGAGAGAGAGAGAAAGAGAGAGAGAGAGAGAGAGAGAGAGAGAGAGAGAGAGAGAGAGAGAGAGAGAGAGAGAATGGGAGAGAGAGAGAGAGAGAGAGAGAGAGAAAGAGAAAGAGAGAGAGAGAGAGATTTGAGTTGATAAGTGTAGGTATTCGCATGTGTGCATTTCTTTATTTTCTTTTATTTCATAGATAAAAATATGTTGATAAATTAATTTCTGTTTCTGTCCCTGTCTCCCCCCCCCCCCTCTCTCTCTCTCTCTCTTTCTCTCTCTCTCTCTCTCTCTCTCTCTTTCTCTCTCTCTCTCTCTCTCTCTCTCTCTCTCTCTCTCTCTCTCTCTCTCTCTCTTTCTCTCTCTCTCTCTCTCTCTCTCTCTCTCTCTCTCTCTCTCTCTCTCTCTATATATATATATATATATATATATATATATATTTATATATATATCTTTCTCTCTCTCCTCTCTCTCTCTCTCTCTCTCTCTCTCTCTCTCTCTCTCTCTCTCTCTCTCTCTCTCTCTCTCTCTCTCTCTCTCTCTCTCTCTCTCTCTCTCTCTCCTTCCCTTCCCTTTTATATTTTTTTCTCCTTTTCCCTGCATGTTTTTTTTTTTCCTTTTAGTATTACTTTTCAAATTTATCAAAGTTACCCCACCGACGGAACCTTATTTGTCTCCGTTTTCTTCATTAATTATTCTCCCCTTTTGCCCTCGGTTATTCCCCCCCCCCCCTTTTTTTTTGCATTTTCTTTTCTCCGTGTACGTTAATTAATTCTTTCTCTCTAATTTCGTCTTTGATAATGGCCTTTCACTTTAGTTTAATTAGGAATGCATATAAGTCCTCTTGCTATCATAATTTTATATCATCATCTTATTTGATTAAAGACTATATTATTACGATTATTGAATTATATTCGTCTCGTCAACAATATTGTTATGAGGTTCACAATGCATTTATGTCGTCATTATTATGAATACATTTACAGTTAATCTTTACTACTGGCGTTATTTCATTGTGTTATAACTAATATTCTATCATAACAATAATCATGTTATATAATGATACATCTCCCTCTTTCTCTCTCTTTCTCTCTCTCTCTCTCTCTCTCTCTCTCTCTCTCTCTCTCTCTCTCTTTCTCTCTCTCTCTCTCTCTCTCTCTCTTTCTCTCTCTCTCTCTCTCTCTCTCTCTCCCTCTCTCTATCTATCTATCTATCTATCTATCTATCTCTATCTATCTATCTATATATATATCTCTCTCTCTACTCTCTCATGCAGGGAGAGGGCGAGGGGGACAGACACGAAGAGGGAGAACGAGAGGGAGAGAGAAAGGAAGAAGGAGAGGGAGAGAGAGAGAGGAAAGGGAGAGACAGACAGGAAGAGAGAGAACGAGAGGGAGAGAGAAAGGAAGGAGAGGGAGAGAAAGAGAGGAAAGAGAGAGACAAACAGGAAGAGGGAGAACGCGAGAGAGAGAGAAAGGAAGAAGGAGAGGGAGAGAGAGAGGAGAGAGGGAAATTACATTTTAAATAGGAGATGTAGGGTTCTAAGTGATGGCATATATACGGTCTTCACACTCTCTAAATCAAAGACAAAAACCATCTATGTCAAAGGCGATTCTAACACTTTATCTCTGTCTAAGACCAGACGAACATCTTGTCAGAAGGAGGGGAAAAGGTGTGGCTAATTAGGACAAATGATTAGCGTATTTGGACAGGTGACTTGACGAGTGGAGTATTAGGTATTAGGTATAAGGGAAAGTGGTGTATTAAGTATGAGGAAAGAAATGGTGTATGGTGGATATGCGGAGAGTATGGTGTATGGTGGATATGCGTTGAGTATTAGGGGTAAGTATCAGGAGTGAAATGTTAGATATAAGGGAAAGCGGTGTATTAGGTATAAGGAAATAAGTTGAGTATGGGATGAAGTACTAAGTATAAGGAAAGCAGCAGAGCCTTAGGAATCAGGCTAAGACTGGATTATTAGTTATGAGGTAGGGAGTACCGTATGAGGTAAGGATAAGGACAGGAGTGAAGTATTAGGTATAAGGAAGAGAATGGAGTATTAGGGATAAACAAATGAGCAAAGTATTAGATGTTGATAAAAGAGTGAAATGTTAATTATAGGAAAAAGAGTGAAGCTCTGAGTGTAAGTTAATCACGAGAATATTAGGTATAAGGCAAGCAGTGGAGTATAATTTATTCTTGTATGAATCATGTTTCGAGAAATGCTGACTGGCTTGATTATATGCACATGTGTGTATAGACCATGAAAGAGGGAGAGAAGGAGAGAGGAGGAGGAGAGAAAGATATGGAGGCTGGGGGGGGGGGGGGAGAAAGAAAGAGGTGGACTGGCTGAGACAAAGAGAAAGATAGACTGAAAGACTGATAGACAGACCGACTGATAGACAAACTGGTAATGAGGAGAGGTGCGATGTGATATTTATAGTTCTGATTTGCGAAATACTTAATCTCACTGACATTAAACTCTACTAAATTAATTATTGCAGTTGTCTTTATTTTCCCTACTGTTATTAGTAATCCCATACGCGTAGCTATTCATACCATCATATTAAAATGTGTGGTTGTTCAATTAACAGTATATTGCAGACAACAACATTTAAAGCTTTGTTCACGTTGACAGCTAGTTATATGTGACATGCTGTGTTATGCGAAGCATTTACAGTCGTTATCCATCAGAGAACGACCGAGCTATTCAAATGATATGGATTTTAGTCTCCATTTCTGTAAACATTTCCCCTCCGTCTGTCGTAACTTCCCCTCCCCCCCCCCCCTCTAATCCCCTTCGACTCCCAAGATCTCTTCGCTTTCTCTTCTCTCTAAACCTTCACCCTCCCAGTAGCCTATACCCTCCACCCTCCCACCTTCTTGCCCCTATTTTCCATTAACTACTTGTTAGACTTCTTTCTCCACCTTTCGTCTTTTCGTTACTTATCTTCTTCCATTTCGTCTTCTCGCCCTCTTTCTTCCACACTTCACCGTTCCATCACCCTCCGTCTACCATTTCCCCCCTTCCCTCCTTCCTCTTCCACCTTCTTTCCCTTCTTCCACCCTCACTCCCTCTTCCTCTTACCCCTCCATCCGTTAAGCCTCCTCCTTCCACCCTTCACCCTCCGCCTCTTTCCCTCCCACTTTCCACCCTTCCACCCCCGCCCCACCCCACCCCTTCCACCCTAGCGTTCCCACCCTTGCACGTCTAGAATATTAATGACACATCTCATGAGTGACTCCCCAGAGAGAACACTTTTTCCTTAATTTATTTAGCTCCCTCTTGTATGTGATTGTGCACCTCGTGGTTGTGTTTGCGTTGCGCGAGGGTGTGACTCTTTTTCGTGATATTTTTTTTCTTGTTTTCTTCTTTATTCGTTTTTCATTTTATGTTAGTTTCTTTTTTTTTCTTCTTCTTCTTCTCCTTCTCCTTCTACTTCTTCGTCTTCTTCTTCTTCTTCTTCTTCTTCTTCTTCTCCTTCGCCTACTTCTTCTTCTTCTTCTTCTTCTTCTTCTTTTTCTTCTTCTTAATCATCATTATCACCACCATCATCATCTTCATCTGTGTGTCTGTATCTGAGCGCGCCTACCCTTCCCGTTAAACCCATATCTTTATCACTAAACTAAAAGGTAATTATACCAGCCAGCGGAAAGAATAAGCGCCCACGTGTACACTGCAGCGGACACATACACAGAGCTCCAGTGACTGCATCAGTGACTCATTTAACCCTTTCATCTGGATTAAGCGGACCCCTAACTCACTAAGCGATGCTCTCTTCCTCTCAGCCTCCCTTATGCAATCAATACATGCAATTTACCGGTAGAGCTATACCGTGGCGTGGATTGCCTTGTCTAGCCTGTGTCCCTCCTCGTGCATTTCGTGTCATGAGAAGGACGAAGGAACTCGAGGCCGTAGAATTACAAGGAGATTCGCCTTACTGTGAATTTACAGTTGGGATGATTAGAGTGTAAAAGAACGTGGGGAAGAAAAGGGAGGGGATTGAAAATGAAAGTGAAGGAGGAGGCTTTTAAAAGATGAGATTTGATAGACACTAACGAAAGGGTAGACGCACAGACAGACGGGAATAAAAGAAGCGAATGGGGGAGAGGGGGGGGGGGAGGATGTACAAACACAGAAAGGGGAGAGTAATAACCCAAAAACACTAAATTAGAGAGTGCCATGCAGTAAGAGCAGTGACGAGAGTGGCACTGTGTGTTTGATCGTGGGATGGACTGACAACCAAGACTGAGGAGGGAGAGGGGCGGGAAGTGAAAGGAGGAGGGGGAAAAGGAAACGGG
>NC_061851.1:11709659-11712159 GCF_019202785.1 Penaeus chinensis | reverse complement strand
TCTATTTGTCTGTATGAGAGAGAGAGAGAGAGAGAGAGAGAGAGAGAGAGAGAGAGAGAGAGAGAGAGAGAGAGAGAGAGAGAGAGAGAGAGAGAGAGAGAGAGAGAGAGCGAGAGAGAGAGGAGAAAGGGAAGAAGAAGAAATAAGAAGAAGAAGAAAGAAGAAGAAGAAGAGGAAGAAAAAGAAAATATGACGAAGACACAAATGAAAGTGAGTCAAAATACGCATACTTAATTAGCCTACATTTTTGATGATCATTTTTTCATTATATCTCTGTCGTTTAATGTCATTATGCTGATTATTTTTGTGCAATCCTACTAATGCAATCCTAGTGCGATTTAGCATGCGACAGTGAAGGACTAACACGGGAAGGATATAAAGTATTCATTTGCATTACGGAAACTCATGCCTGAATTGCATTTTTCATCATGTAATGTTGTTGTTTTTTTTGCAGGTGACTCTCATACTCTCTCTATCTATCTGTCTATCTATCTATCTATCTATCTATCTCTCTATCTATTTATCTCTCTCTCTCCTTCCCTCTCTCTCTCTCTCTCTCTCTCTCTCTCTCTCTCTCTCTCTCTCTCTCTCTCTCTCTCTCTCTCTCTCTCTCTCTCTCTCTCTCTCTCTCCCTCCCTCCCTCCCTCCCTCCCTCCCTCCCTCCCTCCCTCTCTCTCTCTCTCTTTCTCTCTTTCTCTCTCAATCCCTCTCTCTCTCTCTCTCTCTCTCTCTCTCTCTCTCTCTCTCTCTCTCTCTCTCTCTCTCTCTCTCTCCCTCCCTCCCTTTCTCTTTCTCTCTCTCTCTCTCTCTCTCCATCCCTCCCTCTCTCTCTCTCTCTCCATCCCTCCCTCCCTCCCTCCCTCTCTCTCTCTCTCTCTCTCTCTCTCTCTCTCTCTCTCTCTCTCTCTCTCTCTTTCTCGTTCTATCTAACTCCCTCCCTCTTAGTTCAAAAGCAGATGAAATAGCCCTTAATTAGCATAAAAGTAATTAGCGTAAAGTATAAAGCTTGTGTCGCCATCATTACAATCATTAGATCTATTTCTAATGTCTATTTCTTCCTTCGTGTAGGAGAGAAAAGCAATGGTTTATTGATTATGTCTAATTTGTTGAGATTTTATTTTATCAACGGAGTATTTAATGAACTGTCTTACGTAAAAATATATATATATATATTTACGTTCTTACTGTATGCTGATGTTTTTTTTGTTTATGTTTGATATCATTTTTTTTTTTTTTTTTTTTTTTTTTTTTTTTTTGTGTTTGTGTTTTATGTTGGTCTTCTCATTCCTCTTAAACCCATGTTCACTCCACCTACCTAATCACGTTCAGTGTGGTTCACCTCATTTCCCCAACCCACGCCCGTCCCGCCTCCTCACCCCACGCTCAGCCCACCTCCCCAACCCACGCCCACCTCACCTCCCAAATCCTCGCTCTCCCCACCTCCCCAACCCACGCCCACCACGCTTCCCCAACGCTTTCCCCACCTCCCTTACGCACGCCCATCCCGTTTCCCCAACGTTTTCCCCACCTCCCCAACCCACGCCACCCCGCCATCCCAACCCACGCCCATCCCGCTTCCCCAACGCTCCCCACCTCCCCAACCCACGCCCACCACGCTTCCCTAACGCTTTCCCCACCTCCCCAACCCAAGCCACCCCGCCATCCCAACCCACGCCCACCCCACCTCACCACCCACCTCCGCTCATCGTCTCCCGCCCACTTATCCGATGCCACCCTCCGTTTCCTTCCCCTCCCCTCTTGTACCTTTTATTTCCCCTCCTGCTACCTATTTATCCCCCTCCCCCCCTCCACACCCCCTCCCTCTGCCTTTCACCCCTCGAGCGCCTCCCCACCCCGCCTCCCCCCTCCCCTTTTCCCCCAGGCTATCACCGCCCAAGGGATTCCAGCGAAGGCACTTGACATTCATCTCATAACAATACAGTATTCGCGCGTGCTACTACCCCCGCGCGGATGGATTTATTTCGCGTTTCGATAAAACAGGAAAATTACGAATTAGACTGCGCGTGGGGAACTTCGGTTTTCTCAATTGGAAGTCGGTGTTGATTCGCGTTTGTTCTCTCTTGTGGTGGCTACGTCTCGCCAAAGTGATGGAAAATAGGAGTAACGCGAATTTTTCGACCGCGCGAAATCCGTGGGGCCATTAAACGCGCGTGCATCTGCGAACACGTGTCTCGGATCGACGCTGAGTCACTGAGCTCATGACGCGTGCCTGTGAACATCCCGTTTCACTTATCTTCGGACAGTTCGCTTCATGCCACGTTGTGCTGAGCGTAATTAACGGAAAAGGAACGATAGATAAGCTACTAATATTTCCCGGCTCTTTTGCCTGATGGAATGTAGTTTCTAATCAATGTAAAGGCATGGCGATGGACAGAGTCAGATCGAGTGGTGGTGCTATCTTGTTTCCACGTGTGCGCCACTGACTGTAATTCTATTTTCCTTCATCAATACTAAAGAAATGTATATAATTCATCTCTTC
>NC_061851.1:11699659-11702159 GCF_019202785.1 Penaeus chinensis | reverse complement strand
CTTTAGTTTGTAACCTAAGATAATACTTTAATTTGTAACCTTAGATACTACTTTCAGTTGAAGCAAAATTATATATTTTAAGAATCTCTCTTCCTGTAAAAAAAAAAAAAAAAGAATCAAGGGTTTTCTCGTTCGGCTAGTTGGTAAATCTGCCGTGTGGTGTTCCTTTTTAAATTTTGCCATAAACGTTCTCCCGGTACATTTACGTTTCCCTTTGCATAGTACATTGTAAATTAACTGTAAACAACCTTTACAGTGTTACTAATGACCTACTACATATGCGGCTGTGTTAAGAAAATGTTCTTCTTGGATGGAAACGTTATATTTAAAACGGACCCAATAGTTTTCTATAGTTACGTGCAATATTCCTCGCAAATCGGTGTCATACATATCTGAGAATTTGCCGTGTTTCGTGCTGTTAGTTTTCTAGAGGTTAAAGAATACAGCTAACAATGACTTCTTTTCTAAAGCCGTTTCTAATGTATTATGGATGTCTATAATAAGTTTCAATGTATGCAATATGTGGTCACCTTAAAAAAGGCAGCTATTTTTTGTTAGTTTGTACACGTTGTCACCGTGGTCTTTGTCATGACAATGCTAAGAACGTCAACACTATCAATGAATGAGGGGAGAGGATATCTTATACGCCCGTACACTAACCCACGTACTTACTGTATCTTTACTGTCATGATCAATACCAGGATTATACTAAATTAATTTACCACTGTTTTCATGCACAATTCACTGGCCAATGAACTGCCTGAAGATTATATTTTAAAAACAGTAGATATAATAACCATAAATTCTAGTAAAAGATGAATATACTATTTGAAAAAATAGATACCAAGGATAGACTTCATTCCTCAAAAGTGGTGTTAAACTTGCAGTTAATTTCGATTTCCAAAACAGCACATGCACAAAAAAACAAAGTTACGTGCTATTTATTTAATCATTAAATTTACTTAGTTATTTAAATATGTGGCAGCGGTGGGATTCGAACCCACGCCTCCGAAGAGACTGGTGCCTTAAACCAGCGCCTTAGACCGCTCGGCCACGCTACCTACAAAATTTATAAGAGTAATGTGATGGGTAAACGTGCCATTAGTTCACTAAGTTAAATCTGAGATGTTATACAGTGAACATCTGACTTTTCGTATTTTCCCTGCAAAGCTCTTCATCAACATGGAATAAATGTATATAATTACAAGTCCATAGATGATTAAATAATAGCCAAATTAACACTAACTGCATATAAATATATAGATAGAGCAGGCATACGTAAGCATAGTGGTTCCTTGATACTGATTATGACAATGCAAATGTATAATGTTACTAATAATGATAATAACCGTCTCTCTCTCTCTCTCTCTCTCTCTCTCTCTCTCTCTCTCTCTCTCTCTCTCTCTCTCTCTCTCTCTCTCTCTCTCTCTCCCTCTCACACACACACACACACACACACACACACACACACACACACACACACACACATACACACACACACACACACACACACACACTTCCCACAAAAGCGGGAAGAATATTAATTTAGTGGATTAATATAATCTGTCGCGAAATAAGTAATATATATATATATATATATATATATATATATATATATGTACGTATGTATGTATGTATATGTACACACACATACACATATACATATATTTATATATATATATATATATATATATATATATAATGTACATTTTATTTGTAATTGTTTATACATAAAGGCAATGATTAAACAAAATCAATCTTTCTAGTTACCACAAACCGTAAATAATGTCACGTCCGGACATTACATACAACCAAAGGTCTATTTTCAACAAACATATATAGCAATGAGCGCTACTAGCGAGCAAGTCCAAATTACACAGCGATTTTCCGCTAAATTAGCCATATCTCTCAGATAGCTAATCGTTCGAACTCGTATCTCTGACGCGAAGTGAAATCCCTGAGTAATAGGAGGCGATACTTTACCTCAATTACGCTTACGAACGCAACTACCTCAGGTCTCCTTACGCTAAACGATTTCGAGCGAGAAAGAACCATAAATCTCACAAGAAGAAACGCAAGAAGAGAAAATGAATAAAACAAATATAGGAAGACATAGACAAATGCAGTGTTTATTGGTCTCTCCTTTTCCCCCTCTTCCTTCTCCCTTTCTCACGTCCTCTCCTCTTCCTCATCCCTTTCTTTAAATGTTGAAGCTCTACTATACGTGCAGTTTACAAAACGATAATTATAGAAAGACAAACGCAATATTTATTTGTCCCTCCTTATTCTATCCTTCTTCTCCCTTCCTCCCTTCGCCTTCTTATCTTCTCCTCTCTTCCTCTCCTCCTCCCCGCCCTTTCTTTAATTGCTCTATTATCCATGCAATTTACAAAACGATAAATATGGAACGACAAATGCAACATTTATTTGTCCCTCCTTATCCCCTCATATTCCCTCCTCTCTTCCTCTCCTCCCTTCCCCTCCTTCTCCTCTCCTCTCT
>NC_061851.1:11667159-11669659 GCF_019202785.1 Penaeus chinensis | reverse complement strand
TTACCCCCTCGTCCCTCTCACCCCCCCCTCGTCCCTCTCATCCCTTCCCTCGTCCCCTCCCCCCTCGTCCCTCTCACACCGTCCATCCCGGCGTCACTCAAGGCCCATCCCACTTAACCAGAGCTTTCATCTCTCGTGCAAACTTTAATGGAAAGCGGAAAATCTTTCCCTCTACGCAGCCCCTTACTTAAATTGCCTTTGGCCTGGGTGGGGGAGAGCTCATAATCCCCCCCACCCCCTCACCCCCCTGTCAATTCTGTGTTTTTTCTGTTTATCTTTTCCCCTCTCCTTCCTTTATTGTTCTCTCTCTTAAATCCTTCGCTGCCTCCTTCCCCTTAGTACGATCCTGTCCACCCTTTCTTTTCCATTCGCTTTCCTCTTTACTCTCCTCCTATCCACCCCAACCACTGCCCTTCCCTCCCTCCCTCCTATCGTCCTCCCTCCCTCCTATCGTCCCTCTTTACTTCCCTCCTTCCTTCCTATCGTCCCTCTCTCCTTCTCTCCTTTCCTCCCTCCCTCCTTTCGTCCCTTCTCCCGTCTCCTTAAATACCCACGTCAATTGTCCCCTTCACTCATCGACACTGAAAAGTAGGCATTGTCCTTATGCCCTCAAAGGACTCTGACGAAGGAAAGGGCACCCCCTTTTCCCCTCTTCCTTCTCTTCCCTCTCCTCTCTCCCCTGTCCTCACTCTCCCCTCCATCTCTCTCTTCTCCCCACTCTCCTCTATCTCCCTCTTCCCACTCTCCCATCTCTCTTCTTCCCTCTCCCCCTCCTTCTTCCCATCTCTCTCCTCTCCCCATCTCTCCCATCTCTCTCCTCTCCCCTCTCTTCCCTCCTCTCCCTCTCCCCTCTCCCCCACCCTGCTATTCAAAGCCCCGATAAGCTCAATGATTAAATAATTCCTCCTTAATCTTACCTGTATTAGGCAGATCGAGCAAGATTTTCCTTTCGACGCCTTCGACTAGATGGTGCCAGATAGCATTTTTACTTTGATTCATTTGGTATTTTTGGGTTATAAATTCTGTATTGTTGGTATCTGTGTTTTTTTTTTTTTTTTGGGGGGGAGGGGGGTTATTGGTAATATAATAAATGAGGAAGAAATACGATTGTTCTAGTTTAGAGATGCCTTTGTCACTCTCTCTCTCCTGCCCTCACCCCCCCCCCCTCCCTCTTTTTCTCTCTATTATAATTTCTTCCTTTCCTCCGACCCCCATCACTTTCTTTTATTCCCGATTACGACGTCAGCACCTTAGTGTGACCCTCCCACCCAGTATCCTTCCCCCCATCCCTCCTGCCTTCCTTTTCCCATTCCCCCTCTTCCCTTTCTCTTATTCCCCTCCTTCTCCCTTCTTCCCTCCCTTTCGTCCCGCATTCCACTTCCTCCTTTCCCCTTCTCTCCTCTTTTCTTTCCCCCTTCTTACTCTCTTCTCTTTCCTCCTTCTTTCTTCCTTCCTTTCCTCTTTCTTCCCTTTTCCCTTTCTCCCTCCTTCCCTCCACTCCAATATCCCCTTCCTCCCTCTCCTTTCCTCTTCCCTCCTCCCTACTCCCTTTTTCCTCCTCCCTCCTCCCCTCCTACTGCTTATCCCCTCCTTCTTCCCCCGTCCTCTCTTCCTCCTTTCTCCCTCCTCCCCTCCCCTCTTCCCCACTTTCCCCCCTCCTTCCCTCCTCTCCCTTCCCCCCTTTTCCTTCCCCTCGCTCCCTTCCCCCTCTTCCATTCTTCTATCTCCTCCCCTCCTCCTCCCTTTCCCCCCCCTCCCCCCCCCCCCACCATCCACGCCCCTAACCCACCCAATTCCTCAAAGAATTGGCTGAATTATTGGAACCACAGGGAGAGGCTGCAGTTTAAAGGACGTTCTCAAGCCTCCTTTATGCGATCTCTAAGGACAAATCCTTCGCCTAATGTGACGTAATGAAGGACTTTTCTCCCGGGGAATGGATGTGAATGGATGCGAGAAACGAGTGGTTTTCATGATTGGCAAATAAAAGATTTTTTTCTCCCTCTCTCTCTCTTATTTTTTTTATTTTTTTGGAGTCTGCACCGATACCTTCTGAGAATAAAGGAGGAAGGAACGAGTCTTGGGATCTTCTGTTGAGTTATTTTCAGGATTTTTTTTTTCTTTCTTTTTTTCTTTCTTTCTCTTTCCCTGTTATGGAGATGTAATTCTGAGGATGATTATTAGAGGAGATTATTATTAATTTTAGTACGTTCTCAGGAAATTATCCTCGTAGTTGAAGTAATGGTTTTAATCACTGTTCATATTAAATCACCGTTGACGAGTTTGTTCTATGACATAGCTATTATTTTGAACATAATATAATGGATAATATTACATTATATTATATTACATATACTTATCAGATTTATGTACTCACATCACCGAAGCAAATAAATCTTAACTCCTTCATAATTATAACTACATTACCGTCAAAATATCCATATCTCTTGCCATCTTTATAAAGCTATTATTTTGAACATAATATAATGGATAATATTACATT
>NC_061851.1:11659659-11662159 GCF_019202785.1 Penaeus chinensis | reverse complement strand
TGTGTGTGTGTGTGTGTGTGTGTGTGTGTGTGTGTGTGTGTGTGTGTTTTATAAAGCCGGTGAAACGTTTACGTGGAAATCTTTAATTATTATTAATTATTAATTATTACGTGGAAATCGTTAAGGAGTGCGTGTATATGTATATTTTAAAGACGATGAAACATTTACATGGAAAATCTTTCATTTGTATTAATATTTTAAATTCATTTTTTTCCATTTGTTCATTCATTAACTTACACAGCCATCCGTTAATTAATTCATATTTTTGCATCACCCCACAACATGCGAACGAATTCTAAAAGGACCAAAGAAACTCCCAGATGCTAATGATAAATGACAAACAGACAGACAGACGCATAAAGAAAGGGGAAAAGGCTGCCATGGCAACCACGTCCCAAATGTAAATGATGTACGACAGGAGGCCACACAAGCTCTCTTCTCCCAAACGTCTACATATCTTCTCAGGTGACGTGGGCGGAGGTGAGGAGTGGGGGGAGGGGGGGCGTGGTTGGTGGGGGTAGTGGGAGGTAGGGGGTGGGAGTAGGGGAGGGAAGGGGAAGGAGGGGAATGTGATGCGAGGGAGGGAAAGGGTTAAGGTGGTTGGGTGGTGATAGGGAGAGGGAGGGGGGAGTTGATAAAGGGAGGGAGTGGGGTGGGGGTATAATGGTGTGGTGTTTGGGTAGGTGGTAGGGGGGGTATGGGGGCGTAGGAAGGGAGATGAAAGAACCGGATCCGTGTTTTTTTTTTCGTTATTTGAGACCACATACCGTAATGAAAAGCGAATAGACGAAAAGGGAAAGATTTTTACGAAATGAACGTGTTGGCGATTAAGATATCATACTAATTACTCTACTCAATGACATATAATAATCAAGAAAAAAAAAAAAGCTCAAAATAGAATAAAATGATTTTTCGACATTCCTAAAAAAAAAAAAAAAAAAAAAAAAAAAAAAAAAAAAAAAAAAAAAAAACAGACAGGTTGATCCACCTTCTCGAAGAAACGGGATACCTTACTTATTTTTGAAGATCTAGTGAGACATACTATGCCTTGTTTACTTGTTTGTTTACGCGTTTCAGACACACCACTAAGAGCTATATCGTATTTCATGTCATTTCATGATCCTTTTGACCTTTCAGATGGTCGGGAGTGGGGGGGGGGGGGGGTGCAAAAGTATCACTGTCGGTTGTTTTCATTCTTCTTTTATCAGATTTTTTTTTTTTTTTTTTTTTTTTTTTTGATATTGTGTGTGTGCGTCTGGTACAAATATTATGCTTATCGCGGAAGTGTTTTATTTTCTCCCTCCTTGCCTCTCTCCCTTCCATGGCCCTGCCTCCCTCCCCCCCCCCGGCCTTTCCTTACCCCAACTCCCCTTCCCTCCCTCCCTCCCTTACCCCTATCTCTGCAGGAGTCACACCAAATGTTGTAATATGAGTCAGGGTGTCTCCGTCCCCTCCCCTCACACCCTCTCGTTCCGCCTCCTCCTCCTCCTCCTCCTCCTCCTCCTCCTCCTCTTTCTCCTCCTCTTCCTCCTCTTCCTCCTCCTCCTCCTCTTTCTCCTCCTCCTCCTCCTCCTCCTCCTCCTCTTTCTCCCCCTCTTCCTCCTCTTCCTTCTCCTATTCTTCCTCCTATTCCTCCTCCTCCTCCTCCTCCTCCTCTTCCTCCTCTTCCTCCTTTTCCTTCTCCTTCTTCTCCCCCTCCTCCTCCTCCTCTTCCTTCTCTTCCTCCTTCTTCTTCTCCCCCTCCTCTTTCTCCTCCCCCTCCCTCCGTTCCCCCCAATTTCTGTCTCTTCCTCCTCCTCTTCCTCCCTCCTTTCCCCCTATTTCTGCCTCCTCCTTCCCTTCTCCCTCGCCCCCCCCCCCCGTCCTGCTCCCTCGCCCCCCCCCCCTCTCGCCCCTCAACCACTGCGGTCAGGAGATAAAATGTGATGGCGTAGTTATGCTTAGCGTATTGTCGTGACCTTTTGTATAATCCAGAATGTGAATTGTCTCTTGTTTTGCTTATATTAACAATATACATCTTTGGGTAAATTAATGACGCTGTGCAAATTGATTGTATTATTTAGTTTATTTTGACAGGTGCGTGTTTGTTTGGGAAATAGAGAGGGGGGGGGGGGAGATAATCAGTTGTAATTTGGAAAAAAACGATATTGTTAATTTTATGAGGTAATTTTGTTGCTCGAAGTTTATGCATATATTCAAGCTCAAATATCATATTTTTTTAAATTTTTAAACATGGTTGAATTAACAAATTATGTAATTGTGTTTCTTTTTTTCATTATTTATGATGGAATAAGTTACATATACTGATGAAGAGGTCTAAACATTCAGTCATACACCAATTTGCAGATATGTATTTTATTAAATAGATCCCCTTTCCACTGAACTTCTCCCATGGAAAATATAATATTCTCCTCTTCCTAAATTCACTATCTATCCCTAATTCATATATTTTCACCTTTATTTTCTAAAGCCTCTTATACACCATAATGGAATACAAATT
>NC_061851.1:11632159-11637159 GCF_019202785.1 Penaeus chinensis | reverse complement strand
CGATAAAGGCCAGGGAAGGTGTTCAGAGATTAAAAGAATCAGGAAGAGAAGCCGCGGTACGAAGATTTCCCCAAATAACACGCGTCGGATTTAGGAGGAAATGTTTCGATTCATAATTTTAATCTTTTCTACAAGTATATTTTTTATATTTTTCTTCTCGGTTTATGCAAAAAGCAAATCAGATGCTAACGAAGCATCTGAGAGGCTAAAGAAATATATACATATATGTATATATAAACATACATATCCGTGTGTGTGTGTGTGTGTGTGTGTGTGTGTGTGTGTGTGTGTGTGTGTGTGTGTGTGTGTGTGTGTGTGTGTGTGTGTGTGTGTGTGTGTGTGTGTGTGTGTGTGTGAAGAATGAGAATAAACGAACTACATGCCTTCTTTCCCCCATATCTTTCACCGCAAATCCCACAAATTCAAATGAAATAGCAGCAAACAATCTAAACAAAACATAAATAAAACACACTAAAAAAAAAAAAAAAAAAAAACCTACAGAAATAAATTATCCAACGGAATAAGGCTGCGGGGTAAGAGACAATGCCTCATAGAAGAAAACATTAACTCGACCATTCTTTAGATCTGGACCGCCATAGATCGAAGCGAGAGGTATGGCTGTCAGAAGCACCGTGTTATGGATAGGAAAGCTAAGGCTGTGGGATGTAATGTACTGCATGAAGGGGCAAGATAGATGGTGTTTTTTTTTCTTTCTTTTCCTCTCTCTCTCTCCTCTTCTCTTCTCTTCTCTTCTCTTTTCTTCTCCTCTCTTCTCCTCTCTTCTCCTCTTTTCTCTCTTCTCCTATCTCTCTCTCTCTCTCTCTCTCTCTCTATCTATCTATCTATCTATCTATCTATCTATCTATCTATCTATCTTCTTATCTGCTTATTTTTTGAAAGATGCAGTGACGATGGTAAAGAGAAAGAGAGAGGAAGAGGAGAGAGAGAGAGCCATACAAACAGACAGGTAGACAGACAGATAGAGAAGCGCAAGCTAAAGTTAGGGAAATAGTATATAACATAAGCAGGGGAGATAAATGCACCTTCTCCAAACGCTCGGTAATTTTAAAGAGAGAAAGAAAATGAGAGAAAGGAAAGAGTTTTAGGTTTGAAGAGAAGGAGGGAAGGAGGAAGAGAATGAGAAAAAGAGTTTTGGGTTTGAAGAGAAGAAGGGAAGGAGGAAGAGAATGAGAAAAAGAGTTTTGGGTTTGCAGTAAGGGCGAGAAGAAAGAGAAGTGGAGGAAGAGAGAGAAATAATGAGATAAAAGGAAAGAGCGACAGGTTTGAGGAGAAGGAGAGAAAGTGAAAGAGTAGTGGAGGAAGAGAGAGAAAGAATGAGAGAAAGGAAAGAGATTCAGATCTTAGGAGAAGGAGAAGTAGAGAAAGAGAAGGAATGAAAGAGAGAGAGAAAGATCGAAGCGAAATGCATGACCGTCATGAGGTTCGTGTTATAGAACAGAAATAAACTTGGGAAATAATTTACTGCATCAAACGGAGGAAAATAAACGGTTTTTCCATAAACTGTTGATCTTGAGGGGGGTGTTGCTCGAGCGTCCAGACTCGATATTGCAGCGTGTGATTTCATTAATGCAACGCGGTCAACATTAGCACTTCTAATACTGTTGCTAGGGAGATAGAGAGAGAGAGGAGGAGGAAAATATTCGAATGAAAACTCTTGTAAGGGAATATAACACTCCGATACATATTTAACGAAACTAAGTATATTTGGATGAAGTTGTTATCATAAAGCAACAACAACAAATAAATAAATAAAACAACGCCAATGAACACACACAAACATTATGCAAGAGTTGAAACTCCCTTGGCTTTTAGTAGTGAAGAAGGGCGTGGCGGACCGTAGAGTTTTGTCTCATGCAACGGCGTCACGAAAGGTCGGCTCTGCTACACGTAATAACATTCTTCCCTTTATCCCACACTTTTTTTTATCTCGTAAAGTCTAGTCATGCTAAAGTGATGGAATTAGATGATTGCACATGCCTTATTATTAGAATGTGTGATCATTTTTTAAAATTATATTTGTACTTACACTCACTGAATTATTGAATGTTTGTCCATAACGTGATTGATCATCATTGTTTTTTATTGTTTGATAATAAGTGATATTTATTAATTTTGCTGTTTTTTATTTTTATTATTAATGTAACTTTTCTTGTATTTGTCATTATGGTTACCTTTGGGTTATTATGATTGTAGTTTTGATGTTTTTTTTTCAGCTCTGATTCTTATATTGTCTGTCATTGTTAACTTAATCAGTCAAATCAATATTATAATCACCGTTATGACCATCTTCACCAAAACGATCATCATCATCACTATCACCATCACCATCATTATCATCATCACCATCACCATCACCATCACCATCACCATCACCATCATCATCATCACCATCATCTCCATCACCATCACCATCACCATCATCATCATCATCATCATCATCATCATCATCACCATCATCATCATCATCATCATCATCATCACCATCATCACCATCAACCTCAATACTCATCACAACCACTACTAACAAGACAAACAACAACCAAAACTCCATCATCTTCACCATAATCAACACTTTTCCTCACTCACTCCCACGAGCACAATATACCCCACTCCACCTACCCCTCCACCCCCCCCCCCTCACACCCCACATCACCCCACCTCTCTCACCCCACTTAGCCCCAACCCTTTCCCCTTTCTCTCCCATTTTTTTCTAATTCCCCGTTTTTCTTTTCTTTTCGTACAGAACACACAAAGGATAGGAGGTCAAGATACCGTAAGCCTCGCCTCTAACAGTTTACAAAGACAAATACAACTTCCCTTTTCATCTCCTCGAGCTTTGTAAAGAAGAGGGGGAAGGAAGAAGGGAGAGAGAGAGAGAGAGAGAGAAAGTGCAGGAGGAAGGACGATTGGGAGAGAGCAGGAGGGAAGAAAGAGATAGGAAGAGGAAGAGATAAACAGTGGAGGAGGAAGAAGGAAGAAGAGAGAAGATAAACGAAGAGGAAGACGCAGAGGGAAGAGATAAAAGAAGGTGAAGAAATAAAGATAGAAGAAAGAGACAAGGGGAGGAGAAGACACGTAGACGAAGAAGAGATGGCAAAGGGATAAAGAAAAATAATAAGTAAAAATACAGAACGAAAGAGGATTTGGGAACTAAGCAAACGGATCTTGTCTCTCGTCTTCTCCGAATCCTCCATTTCTGTGAAAGATAAGAAGATAGAAAAAGGAAAAGCACAATACACAAAAGAAAAAATATATAGAAATAGCACAGAGAAGTATAGATGTTTAAAAATCTGTAAAGGTTATTATACCTTGTTTGGAGCTGTGCCTTTTCAAACAACTCTACAGTGATTCTAAAGTAATAACTGCAGTAATTACTTAAATATAGACCATGAGATAACGAACTGCTAGAAAACGGAGTCTTCCCACGAGTCACCGAGGCGCGTGGTGAGAGAGTGATGATGTGATGACGATATTGCTGGTGATGACGTAGATGGTGATGAAGATATTGATGGTGGTGGAGACATAGTGACGGAGACGCAGACGGTGAATATATTGATGGTGATGGAGACATAGATGGTAATGAAGATATTGATGGTGATGAAGACTTAGATGGTGATGGCGACATAGCTGGTGATGGAGACATAGATGGTGATGAAGACATAGTATGTGATGAAGGTTCGTGGATGGACGTGGGCGACTTCGTGGGCGGTGGTTGGCTTGTGGGCGGCGGTCACGCTGCTCGTCGCCCTCGCCTCGCTGGCTGCCCTTTTCACGCCCACCTGGTTCGTCCGCCACTCGCCCTCGCCGCCCGTGATGTTCGGAGTGTGGGCGTGGTGCGTGGGCGGCCTCAACGACCAGAGGTGCGCCGCCGTGGGCCAGGGCGTGGCGGGGAGTGAAGGTGCCCTTCCCTCAGCCGTCTGGGTGATGGTGGGCGCCGTGTATGGGGGGGGAGGCGCCCTCCTCGCAGTCACGGGCCTCGCGGCTCTTCTCACGCCCGTGCTCCCCACCACGCACGCCCGTGCCGCCCTCGCGCACGTGGCCGGGAACATACAGGCTGCTGCAGGTAGGAGGACCTTTCACGTTTCGTTTTTTTTTTTTTTTTTTTTTTTATGAGAGAGGGGGGAGAGAGTGAGAGAGATCACATCATTATACAGAGGTTCGCTTCTAAAAATGGTGTAGGTGATGATGCTTTTACCAATTTACCAATTCTCTCTCTCTCTCTCTCTCTCTCTCTCTCTCTCTCTCTCTCTCTCTCTCTCTCTCTCTTCTCTTCTCTCTCTCTCTCTCTCTCTCTCTCTCTCTCTCTCTCTCTCTCTCTCTCTCTCTCTCTCTCTCTCTCTCTCTCTCTCTCTCTCTCTCTCTCTCTCTCTCTCTCTCTTCTCTCTCTCTCTCTCTCTCTCTCTCTCTCTCTCTCTCTCTCTCTCTCTCTCTCTCTCTTTCTCTCTAACACTCTATCTTCTATCTCTTCTCTCTCTTCTCTATATTTAAACATTTGCCTATCTATCTATTTATCTGTCTGTCTACCCATATATCTATATCTATCTATTTATCTGTCTGTCTACCCATATATCTATATCTATCTATCTATCATTCTTTCTATCTATCTATTTATCCATCCTTCTACCTATCTACTAATTCCAATAAGCAAAGTAAAATAATAAATAAACAAAAACTACCCCGAGCTTTCAGATTGAGAAATATCGTTGTCACGGATTATTTACGTCCTACTGACAGAGCCGGAATGAGAATCCACTTAGGATATAATTATTTCTCAACCAATTCATCGATTAATTTAATTGCAATGCGGATTGATTCTCTAGAAATTGCGAATATGGTGAAATTAGGCTTCGACAGAACGATTTGTCCAGTGGTAAAGTAAAGGAAAAAAAATGGCGACAATCCTGCAAAATTTCGTGATCTATAAAACAAGAGAGAGAGAGAGAGAGAGAGAGAGGAGAGAGAGAGAGAGAGAGAGAGAG
>NC_061851.1:11629332-11632059 GCF_019202785.1 Penaeus chinensis | reverse complement strand
AGATGCGATGGACGCCAATCTCGGACACCTTATACGAGGAGAAGATTATTCTTTGAAGTGGAGAGGGAGGAATAGAAACTCGCCAGTGCCTAATACATCAGACCTTGCAGTGATTGATAGCCTTTCAGACATGGTTCCTACATATTTAGAAGCCATGCCAGAAACTCCAATAATTGCAACAACACCACATATCGTACCTTCAGTTGAAAGTCCAGTGATCTTCCGAGAGATGTCTCTCATTATAATAAATAACAAATTCATTTTATTTCACATTTCTTAACACCTTGTGCATGTGATGTACAAATGTTTATCGGCATCATCAAGATCAATTTACCATATATATCTTATATATATGCATTAATATTCTTATTTATGGCTTTATATATATGCATATATGTGTATATGTATATATAGATATGTATATGTGTATGAATATGTATGCATATGTATACGTATGCATATGTATACATATGCATATAGATACATATGCATATGTATACATATGCATATGTATACATATGCATATGTATACATATGCATATGTATACATATGGATATGTATATATATGCATATGTATATATATGCATATGTATACATATGCATATGTATACATATGGATATGTATATATATGGATATGTATACATATGGATATGTATATATATGGATATGTATATATATGGATATGTATACATATGGATATGTATACATATGGATATGTATATATATGGATATGTATATATATGGATATGTATATATATGGATATGTATATATATGGATATGTATATATATGGATATGTATATATATGGATATGTATATATATATGGATATGTATATATATATGGATATGTATATATATATGGATATGTATATATATATATGTATATATATATATGGATATGTATATATGGATATGTATATATATGTATATATATATGGATATGTATATATATGGATATGTATATATATGGATATGTATATATATGGATATGTATATATATGGATATGTATATATATGGATATGTATATATATGGATATGTATATATATGGATATGTATATATATGGATATGTATATATATGGATATGTATATATATGGATATGTATATATATGGATATGTATATATATGGATATGTATATATATGGATATGTATATATATGGATATGTATATATATGGATATGTATATATATGGATATGTATATATATGGATATGTATATATATGGATATGTATATATATGGATATGTATATATATGGATATGTATATATATGGATATGTATATATATGGATATGTATATATATGGATATGTATATATATGGATATGTATATATATGGATATGTATATATATGGATATGTATATATATGGATATGTATATATATGGATATGTATATATATGGATATGTATATATATGGATATGTATATATATGGATATGTATATATATGGATATGTATATATATGGATATGTATATATATGGATATGTATATATATGGATATGAATGTATATGGATATGAATGTATATGTATATATATGGATATGTATATATATGGATATGGATATGTATATATATGGATATGTATATATATGTATATGTATATATATGGATATGTATATAGAAGGATATGTATATAGAAGGATATGTATATAGAAGGATATGTATATATATGGATATGTATATATATGTATATGTATATATATGGATAAGTATATATATGGATATGTATATATATGGATATGTATATATATGGATATGTATATATATGGATATGTATATATATGGATATGTATATATATGGATATGTATATATATGGATATGTATATATATGGATATGTATATATATGGATATGTATATATATGGATATGTATATATATGGATATGTATATATATGGATATGTATATATATGGATATGTATATATATGGATATGTATATATATGGATATGTATATATATGGATATGTATATATATGGATATGTATATATATGGATATGTATATATATGGATATGTATATATATGGATATGAATGTATATGGATATGGATATGTATATATATGTATATGTATATATATGGATATGTATATATATGGATATGTATATATATGGATATGAATGTATATGGATATGAATGTATATGTATATATATGGATATGTATATATATGGATATGGATATGTATATATATGGATATGTATATATATGTATATGTATATATTTGGATATGTATATAGAAGGATATGTATATAGAAGGATATGTATATAGAAGGATATGTATATATATGGATATGTATATATATGTATATGTATATATATGGATAAGTATATATATGGATATGTATATATATGGATATGTATATATATGGATATGTATATATATGGATATGTATATATATGGATATGTATATATATGTATATGTATATATATGGATAAGTATATATATGGATAAGTATATATATGGATATGTATATATATGGATATGTATATATATGGATATGTATATATATGGATATGTATATATATGGATATGTATATATATGGATATGTATATATATGGATATGTATATATATGGATATGTATATATATGGATATGTATATATATGGATATGTATATATATGGATATGTATATATATGGATATGTATATATATGGATATGTATATATATGGATATGTATATATATGGATATGTATATATATGGATATGTATTTATATGGATATG
>NC_061851.1:11586832-11621832 GCF_019202785.1 Penaeus chinensis | reverse complement strand
TACCGCCAATGAATCCACTCTTGTGTACGCCACATATCGTATCATCAGTTGAAAGTCCAGTGATCTTCCGAAGGAGGGCGGTCCGGAGGGCGAGGAGATACGATGGACGGCAGTCTCGGACTCCTTATGCGAGGAGAAGATTATTCTTTGAAGTGGAGAGGGAGGAATAGAAAACTTTATATATATGTATATATGACACGAAAGATGTCTCTTTCATTCTAATAAATGACAACTGATTATTTTGTATTTACTTTATGTTCCTAGTGCATATAAGAAAAATAACTGTTACAAAGGCAGTGATACTAAAATGTAGTTTTAGAACTCCTTAGAACAAACACAAATGTGCGTGTGTATATTTACATATAGGTCCGGCGTATTTATTCCTGTAATCGATTTTCTTTCATTGCTGTTTTCTTCATTCTGATTCATATATAATATCATTTACCATTGTCATTAGCTGTACTCTCTCTAGTATTACACTAGGTATACATAATATAAAAGTATATCTACCTTATGGCCTAATTAATTTCATTATAAAATTGCATGGTACTAAGAAATGCCAAAAAATGTGCCAAAATATTCCTAATTCTATGGATCCCACGTCAGTTGAGGGCAACCGCTTCCGGGAATCACTCTCTGTGAAGGCAGTGTGAGGATTCTGAGTAATACTGAGTTCCTGGTTATTGTACTCATTATAAGTCAAACAGACATTGGGTCAGAAGAGGTCAACCGACTAAAGGAATCGGCACCTATGGTGATTCTAGATTACTGGATACTTTACATTTACATGCAATATATATTCATATATATATGCAACACATATGTATTTATAGAAATGTGAGCCTTTGTGCGTATTTCTATATATCTAAAACCAGCTATTTAGCAGTTTTTTCTCTAATCGAGTTTAAAGCTGAGGCCGTGGTGTTTTATCTGTATTGGAGAACTTTAGGCTGATTTCTATATATCTAAAACCAGCTATTTAGCAGTTTTTTCTCTAATCGAGTTTAAAGCTGAGGCCGTGGTGTTTTATCTGTATTGGAGAACTTTAGGCTGATACTGCTGAATGATAAACAATATAAAAGTCTTTTCATAAAGCGGGTTTTTCTGTATCCTAATCCTAACACTATTTCTATATATCTAAAACCAGCTATTTAGCAGTTTTTTCTCTAATCGAGTTTAAAGCTGAGGCCGTGGTGTTTTATCTGTATTGGAGAACTTTAGGCTGATACTGCTGAATGATAAACAATATAAAAGTCTTTTCATAAAGCGGGTTTTTCTGTATCCTAATCCTAACACTATATAAATGCGTGTGTGCATGCAAGCGTGGGTATGTGTGTTTATATGTAAACACAAACAAATGTGTGCATATCTACATTTGCATCTAATTCCGGTTTCTTTTTTCCTGTAACCAATTTTCTCTCATTGCTGTTATTTTCTTTATCATTACCACCATAATTCTACTGGACGTAAGCATTATCGTGAAGCTTTTGGGGGATTTATCTTTTTAATATGCAATTTGAAACTCAATTCATATTTTTGATATAGGAATCTAACATTCATTCACGGTCCAAGCAACCGCAATTGCTGAAAACAATTTAAATTATCCTCTGACCTCACTTCACCAAGAGGCACCACGGCAAAGAAAATGATTCATATATCAGTTCTTAATAAAATTTGACGTACACAACTAACAATGATCTCACCTGCAACCTCGCCAGTCCTACCAATGGCTGATAATATTTCACATCCAGACATGATTCCTATATGTTTTGAAGCCGTGTCAGGAACACCAGATACTTTGTTACCGCCAATAAATCCACTCTTGTGTACGCCACATATCGTATCATCAGTTGAAAGTCCAGTGATCTTCCGAAGGAGGGCGGTCCGAAGGGCGAGGAGATACGATGGACGGCAGTCTCGGACTCCTTATGTGAGGAGAAGATTATTCTTTGAAGTGGAGAGGGAGGAATAGAAAACTTTATATATATGTATATATGACACGAAAGATGTCTCTTTCATTCTAATAAATGACAACTGATTATTTTGTATTTACTTTATGTTCCTAGTGCATATTAGAAAAATAACTGTTACAAAGGCAGTGATACTAGAATGTAGTTTTAGAACTCCTTAGAACAAACACAAATGTGCGTGTGTATATTTACATATAGGTCCGGCGTATTTATTCCTGTAATCGATTTTCTTTCATTGCTGTTTTCTTCATTCTGATTCATATATAATATCATTTACCATTGTCATTAGCTGTACTCTCTCTAGTATTACACTAGGTATACATAATATAAAAGTATATCTACCTTATGGCCAAATTAATTTCATTATAAAATTGCATGGTACTAAGAAATGCCAAAAAATGTGCCAAAATATTCCTAATTCTATGGCTCCCACGTCAATTGAAGGCAACCGCTTCCGGGAATCACTCTCTGTGAAGGCAGTGTGAGGATTCTGAGTAATACTGAGTTCCTGGTTATTGTACTCATTATAAGTCAAACAGACATTGGGTCAGAAGAGGTCAACCGACTAAAGGAATCGGCACCTATGGTGATTCTAGATTACTGGATACTTTACATATACATGCAATATATATTCATATATATATGCAACACATGTGTATTTATAGAAATGTGCGCCTTTGTGCGTATTTCTATATATCTAAAACCAGCTATTTAGCTGTTTTTTCTCTAATCGAGTTTAAAGCTGAGGCCGTGGTGTTTTATCTGTATTGGAGAACTTTAGGCTGATGCTGCTGAATGATAAACAATATAAAAGTCTTTTCATAAAGCGGGTTTTTCTGTATCCTAATCCTAACACTATATAAATGCGTGTGTACATGCAAGCGTGGGTATGTGTGTTTATATGTAAACACAAACAAATGTGTGCATATCTACATTTGCATCTAATTCCGGTTTCTTTTTTCCTGTAACCAATTTTCTCTCATTGCTGTTATTTTCTTTATCATTACCACCATAATTATACTGGACGTAAGCATTATCGTGAAGCTTTTGGGGGATTTATCTTTTTAATATGCAATTTGAAACTCAATTCATATTTTTGATATAGGAATCTAACATTCATTCACGGTCCAAGCAACCGCAATTGCTGAAAACAATTTAAATTATCCTCTGACCTCACTTCACCAAGAGGCACCACGGCAAAGAAAATGATTCATATATCAGTTCTTAATAAAATTTGACATACGCAACTAACAATGATCTCACCTGCAAGCTCGCCAGTCCTACCAATGGCTGATAATATTTCACATCCAGACATGATTCCTATATGTTTTGAAGCCGTGGCAGGAACACCAGATACTTTGTTACCGCCAATGAGTCCACTCTTGTGTACGCCACATATCGTATCATCAGTTGAAAGTCCAGTGATCTTCCGAAGGAGGGCGGTCCGGAGGGCGAGGAGATACGATGGACGGCAGTCTCGGACTCCTTATGTGAGGAGAAGATTATTCTTTGAAGTGGAGAGGGAGGAATAGAAAACTTTATATATATGTATATATGACACGAAAGATGTCTCTTTCATTCTAATAAATGACAACTGATTATTTTGTATTTACTTTATGTTCCTAGTGCATATAAGAAAAATAACTGTTACAAAGGCAGTGATACTAGAATGTAGTTTTAGAACTCCTTAGAACAAACACAAATGTGCGTGTGTATATTTACATATAGGTCCGGCGTATTTATTCCTGTAATCGATTTTCTTTCATTGCTGTTTTCTTCATTCTGATTCATATATAATATCATTTACCATTGTCATTAGCTGTACTCTCTCTAGTATTACACTATGTATACATAATATAAAAGTATTATTATTTTGTATTTACTTTATGTTCCTAGTGCATATTAGAAAAATAACTGTAAATGTATATGTTTATATACATATACATATATATGTATACATATATACATGTATATATATTTATATAAATATATATGTATATGTATATATACATATACATATATATGTATACATATATACAAATATATATGTTCATGTATATATATGTATAAGTATATATATATGTATACATATAACAAATATATATGTTCATGTGTATATATATGTATAAGTATATATGTTCATGTATATATATGTATAAGTATATATAAATGTATATGTTCATGTATATATATGTATAAGTATATATAAATATATATGTATATATAAATATTTATGTTCATGTATATATATGTATAAGTATATATAAATATATATGTATATATAAATATTTATGCATATATAATTATATATGTATATATAAATATATATGTATATATAAATATTTATGCATATATAATTATATATGTATATATAAATATATATGTATATATAAATATATATGTATATATAAATATATATGTATATATAATTATATATGTATATATAAATATATATGTATATATAATTATATATGCATATATAAATATATATGCATATATAAATATATATGTATATATAAATATATATGCATATATAAATATATATGTATATATAATTATATATGTATATATAAATATATATGTATATATAATTATATATGTATATATAAATATATATGTATATATAATTATATATGCATATATAAATAAATATGTATATATAATTATATATGCATATATAAATATATATGTGTATATATAATTATATATGTATATATAAATATATATGTATATATAAATATATATGTATATATAAATATATATGTATATATAAATATATATGTATATATAAATATATATGTATATATAAATATATATGTATATATAAATATATATGTATATATAAATATATATGTATATATAAATATATATGTATATATAAATATATATGTATATATAATATGATATATATAATATATATAATATATATGTATATATAAATATATATGTATATATAAATATATATGTATATATAAATATATATGTATATATAAATATATATGTATATATAAATATATATGTATATATAAATATATATGTATATATAAATATATATGTATATATAAATATATATGTATATATAAATATATATGTATATATAAATATATATGTATATATAAATATATATGTATATATAAATATATATGTATATATAAATATATATGTATATATAAATATATATGTATATATAAATATATATGTATATATAAATATATATGTATATATAAATATATATGTATATATAAATATATATGTATATATAAATATATATGTATATATAAATATATATGTATATATAAATATATATGTATATATAAATATATATGTATATATAAATATATATGTATATATAAATATATATGTATATATAAATATATATGTATATATAAATATATATGTATATATAAATATATATGTATATATAAATATATATGTATATATAAATATATATGTATATATAAATATATATGTATATATAAATATATATGTATATATAAATATATATGTATATATAAATATATATGTATATATAAATATATATGTATATATAAATATATATGTATATATAAATATATATGTATATATAAATATATATGTATATATAAATATATATGTATATATAAATATATATGTATATATAAATATATATGTATATATAAATATATATGTATATATAAATATATATGTATATATAAATATATATGTATATATAAATATATATGTATATATAAATATATATGTATATATAAATATATATGTATATATAAATATATATGTATATATAAATATATATGTATATATAAATATATATGTATATATAAATATATATGTAGTGTATATATAATATATATATATATGTGTGTATATATAATATATATATGTATGTGTATATATAAATATATATGTATCTGCATATATAAATATATATGTATCTGCATATATAAATATATATGTATGTGTATATATAAATATATATGTATGTGTATATATAAATATATTATATAAATATATATGTATGTGTATATATTAATGTATATGTATGTGTATATATAAATAAATATGTATGTGTATATATAAATAAATATGTATGTGTATATATAAATATATATGTATGTGTATATATAAATATATATGTATATGTATATATAGATGTATATGTATATGTATATGTAAATATATATGTATATATATATATATGTATATGTATATATAATTATATATGTATATGTATATATGAATATATATGTATATGTATATATAGTTATATATGTATATGTATATATGAATATATATGTATATGTATATATAAATATAGATGTGTGTATATAAGTTTGTTTAGCGAAATTCTGAACAATCCCTGTTGTAATAATCCTAGCACTTATGTCGTAAAGATAAATACAAGATCATACTACTAATTATAATTAAGAGACAATTCTCCTGTCATAGATATAATATTTCCTGTTCCTCTCTCCCCGCTTCAAAGACTAACCCTCGAGTAGCAACGTGCACCTATGCACAGATGGCTATTACACATGAGAAAGATAGTAATAAATTTCCATTCCATATATCGTGATCAGTTAAACGTTCAGACACTATTATTATATAAAACTGCATTTTTTTTCCTTTATAACCAAAGACATTTATAACGATTTTCTAATGTATCATTACTTATGTGCTCGTGATTTGGAAAAATAAAGATTTCATATATATTTATATATACATATACATTCAGATATGCATATACATATACATTTACAAATACATATGCATATATATTTACATATATATACCTATATATACATATAATTATCTACATATAATTATATATACATCTACATATAATTATATATACATCTACATATAATTATATATACATCTACATATAATTATCTACATATAATTATATATACATCTACATATAATTATATATACATCTACATATAATTATATACATATAATTATATATACATCTACATATAATTATATAAACATATACATATAATTATATATACATATACATATATATATACATATACATATAATTATACATATACATATATATTTACATATACATATAGTTATATATGAATATACAAATATATTTACATATACATATAATTATATATACATATATATGTATATTTACATATACATATAATTATATATACATATACATATAATTATATATACATATACATACAGTATATATGTATATATACATATATATATATGTATATATACATATACATATATATGTATATATACATATACATATATATGTATATATACATATACATATATATGTATATATATACATATACATACAATATATATATACATATACATATAATATATATATACATATACATATAATATATATATATATATACATATAATATATATAAACATATACATATAATATATATATACATATACATATAATATATATAAACATATACATATAATATATATATATACATATACATATATGTATATATACATATAAATTTATATGTACAGATTGGCTTGCAGACCAAGTAAATTAACTAATTCCTACTCTATATAACCAGAACATAATACCATCAATGTTCATAGTCGCTTGACCTTACCTGACAGAAGGGTACCGTTGTAGAGAACTAACTAATATATCAGATCTTCCTAAAATCTTCACATCACCTCTGAACAAGGCACAATGATCTCACCTGCCACCTCACCATTATGGGATATGACGGAACTTCCAGAGACTGATGGCCTTTCACAGTCAGTTGTTAGTAATTTCTGCTTACAAAGAATGCCAGACACACCAGATATTTTGCCACCGCCAGGGAGCCCACTGTTGTGTACGCCAGTTATCCTACCTTCAGTTAAAAGTCCAGTGATTTCCCGAAGGCGAGCGATACGGAGTGCGAGGAGACACAGTGGACGCCAATCTCAGACTCCTGCGAGGAGAAGGCTGGTTTTCGAAGTGGAAAAAATGGAGTAGGAAATATTATATGTATATATGACAGTTATTATTTTGTATTTCTCTTTAATACATACAGGTGATTCACTGCAGATATATACCTCAGAATACATGGAATACTGAAGAAGGTTGTTACTGTACACATGTACACATCCACATAATTATACAGTATATGTGTATATATAGATCATGCTAGGAGTAACGAACTCTTATGCACAGATGGGTGTAGTATATGCGAGTTAAGGTGGTGTAACGTGTCCATATCGATGCTATTACAAATCAATGCATTTATTAAACACATTTTTGGGCAATCTTGACACGCATACATTTATATAATCGAGTATCATTTGAGCAACTCTATTCAATTGAATGTTAGAGTATCCTTATAAAAATGGGCGAGGAGATACGATGAACACCAACTCATTATAACAGAAGGTCTTTGAAGCGGAAGGAGGAACATGAAATATTATATATATGACAGGAGAATTGTCATTAGTCACTTATTATCTTGTATTTATCCTTACGACAAAGATAGTTAAGAATTTCGTTACGCACAATTATATACACACATATCAATATTTACAATACATATATACAATAATTTATATATACATTATTATTAGTCCAACAGTAGTTGACTTTTTCTTCAATGAATGCGTTCATCCTATCAAAAACTTTTTTGTTATTTGATATAGTATATGATAGGAAAAAAGTACCGATATGTATTGTAGATTCTATCCTATTGCAGGTTGAGAAAAATGTAGTTCAACCTAGTCTAAACTTGGTCTGGTTGAGTTCCTCGTCATCTTATTCCCGGTCAGAAGAATGTTAGAGGTCAACTGGCTTCTAGATATGACAGTTCTGACCTGTGTCTGACGCACTGAGATCAGATCATGTTAATACAGTGAAGGTAGGACAAGGTTGTATCAATTAACACAATGTATAAACTACAACAACCAATGGCTGGCACCATATAACGCATGTGATTTGGAAAAATAAAGATACTGCTTTGACTTTGTTAGAGTTCGCTGTGCGTTATGTTTTCTGTACATGGGCATCAGAGACGCCAGTGATTAAAGTGAATCGTAGCTATGAGGAGAAAATAAACAATAATTACATAGATATGTATCATATATCATTTAATATATATACATATGTTGGAAATACCACACTGCAAATACTAGATTTACAGGAAATGTGACTACCATTTCGAAATCCAAATGGTCTCGTATCTGATTGTTAAAGGTCGTCAGTCCGTGAAGGTTCCGATATATTCTGGCCATTGTAAGTTATTCAGGGACAATGTGAAGATTCATAAAGATCAAAGGTTTTCCTCGGTCAGGTAAGGTCAGGCATTTGTGAACGTCACTGGTAATTATTACATACCTGTAACTTTTGTTAGGATGAACGCCTTCGTGTAAGGAAAAGTATACTACTGTTGGTCTTATATTTTTTGTATACATGCGTACACACACATATATATATATATTTATGCGTGTGACTATGTGTGTGTGTGTGTGCATTTGCTACAGCGTTGCAACATAGATTATCAAATGAAAATTTTCACGTAATCAGAGTATAGTTGATAGCATCTCCGCGTCCAGAATGTCAGTTGTCATTTCTATAGGAATAATAAAAAGTTAAAGAGGCATACAAAATAATTACTTATCATTTATTATAATAAAAGAGACAACGCTCCAGTCACATATACATATAATATTTCCTATATATTTTCTTTCCACTTTCAAGACCAACCTTCTCCTCACAAGAGTCCGAGATTGGCCGCCGGATCTCTCTCCTGCGGGAGATCACTGGACTTTCAACTGAAGGTACGATAACTGGCGTACACAACAGTGGGCTGGGCTCACTGGCGGTGTCAATGTATATGTATATTTATACATACATATATATGTATATTTATACATACATATATATGTATATTTATACATAAATATATATGTATATTTATACATACATATATATGTATATTTATACATAAATATATATGTATATTTATACATACATATATATGTATATTTATACATAAATATATATGTATATTTATACATACATATATATGTATATTTATACATACATATATATGTATATTTATACATACATATATATGTATATTTATACATACATATATATGTATATTTATACATACATATATATGTATATTTATACATACATATATATGTATATTTATACATACATATATATGTATATTTATACATAAATATATATGTATATTTATACATACATATATATGTATATTTATACATAAATATATATGTATATTTATACATACATATATATGTATATTTATACATACATATATATGTATATTTATACATACATATATATGTATATTTATACATACATATATATGTATATTTATACATACATATATATGTATATTTATACATACATATATATGTATATTTATACATACATATATATGTATATTTATACATACATATATATGTATATTTATACATACATATATATGTATATTTATACATACGTATATATGTATATTTATACATACATATATATGTATATTTATACATACATATATATGTATATTTATACATACATATGTATGTATATGCATACATACATATGTATTTATATGTACACATACTTATATATGTATATGTATACATACTTATATATGTATATGTATACATACTTATATATGTATATGTATACATATATATGTATATGTATACATATATATGTATATATACACATATATATGTATATGGTTATATACACATATATATGGATATGTATACATATATATGTAAATATATATGTATATATATGTAGATATATATGTAAATATATATGTAAATATATATGTAAATATATATGTAAATATATATGTAAATATATATGTAAATATATATGTGAATATATATGTAAATATATATGTGAATATATATGTAAATATATATGTGAATTTATATGTAAGTATATATGTGATTGTATATGTAAATATATATGTGAATGTATATGTATATATATATGTAAATATATATGTAAATATATATGTAAATATATATGTATATATATGTAAATATATATGTATATATATGTAAATATATATGTATATATATGTAAATATATATGTATATATATGTAAATATATATGTATATATATGTAAATATATATGTATATACATGTAAATATATATGTATATACATGTAAATATATATGTATATACATGTAAATATATATGTATATATATGTAAATAAATATGTATATACATGTAAATATATATGTATATACATGTAAATACATATGTATATACATGTAAATATATATGTATATAAATGTAAATATATATGTATATACATGTAAATACATATGTATATAAATGTAAATATATATGTATATACATGTAAATATATATGTATATACATGTAAATATATATGTATATATATGTAAATATATATGTATATATATGTAAATATATATGTATATATATGTAAATATATATGTATATATATGTAAATATATATGTATATATATGTAAATATATATGTATATATATGTAAATATATATGTATATATATGTAAATATATATGTATATATATGTAAATATATATGTATATATATGTAAATATATATGTATATATATGTAAATATATATGTATATATATGTAAATATATATGTATATATATGTAAATATATATGTATATATATGTAAATATATATGTATATATATGTAAATATATATGTATATATATGTAAATATATATGTATATATATGTAAATATATATGTATATATATGTAAATATATATGTATATATATGTAAATATATATGTATATATATGTAATATATAATGTATATATATGTAAATATATATGTATATATAAGTAAATATATATGTAATATATATGTAAATATATATGTATATATATGTAAATATATATGTATATATATGTAAATATATATGTATATATATGTAAATATATATTTATATATATATGTAAATATATATGTATATATATGTAAATATATATGTATATATATGTAAATATATATGTATATATATGTAAATACATATGTATATATATGTAAATATATATGTATTTATATGTAAATATATATGTATATATATGTAAAATATAATATTAATATATATATAATATATATATATATATATATATATATATAATATATATATATGCAAATGTATATGTACATATACACATATATATGTATATGTATACATATATATTTTATGTATACATACATATATATATTATATATTTACATACATATATATATACAAAATACATGTATATGTAATACATACATTATATGTATATGTATACATAACATATATATTATATATTAATACATACATATATATATGTATAATTATAAAATAAATATATATCATAATGTATACATACATATGTATAGTATATGTATACATAATATATAATTATATGTATACAGACATATATATGTATCCATAATATTATGTATATATACTATATATATATAAACATATATATGTATATGTATATATGTAAATATATATGCATATATAATATAAATATATTGTGTATCTTATAATATAAATATATGTATATATATGTATATGTATCAATCAATATATATAGTATATGTATTAATGAATATACATAGTATATATATAATATAAATTATATGTATATATGTATATGTATATATGTATATGATATAATATGTATATGTATATATGTATATGTAAATTATATGTATATATATGTAATATATATGTATTATATGTATATAATATTATATGTATATATAATGTACATATATGTATATGTATATGTATTATAGTAATGTAATATATATATATAAAATATGTTAATATATATATATATATATATATATATATATATATATATATAATATATATTATTAATATTAATAAATTTATTTATATATATTATATATATATATATAATATTAATATATATATATTTATTATATATATATATTATAAAATATATATATAATATATATTATATAAATATATATATATATAATATATATATATAATATTATTATATATATATATATTATATAATTATAATATATATATATAATTAAAATATTAATATAATAATTATATATATTATATATATAATTATATATAATATATATATTTTATAATATATATATATATTATAAATATATATTATATATTATATATTATATATATTATATATATTATATATATTAATATATTATTATATATATAATATATATATGTGATATATATAATATATAATATATATATATATATATAAAATATGCAATATATAATATATATAATATAGAATATATATAATATATAGAATATATAGAATATAGAATATATATAATATATAGAATATAGAAAATATGCAATATATAATATATATAATATAGAATATATATAATATATAGAACATATAGAATATAGAATATATAGAATATAGAATATATATAATATATAGTATATATGATATATATAATATATAAAATATATAGAATATATAAATATATAGAATATGTAAATATATAGAATATATAAATATAAGGAATATATAAATATATAGAATATAGAAATATATAGAATATATAAATATATAGAATATATGAATATATAGAATATATAAATATTTAGAATATATAAATATATAGAGTATATAAATATTTAGAATATATAAATATATAGAATATATAAATATATAGAATATATAAATATATAGAATATATAGATATATAGAATATATATATATAGAATATATAGATATATAGAATATATAAATATATAGAATATATAAATTTATAGAATATATAAATATATAGAATATATAAATATATAGAATATACAAATATACAGAACATATAAATATATAGAATATACAAATATAAGAATATATAAATATATAGAATATGTAAATATATAGAATATATAAATATATAGAATATATAAATATATAGAATATATAAATATATAGAATATATAAATATGTAAAATTTACAAATATATAGAACATATGAATATATAGAATATACAAATATATAGAATATATAAATATATAGAATATATAAATATATAGAATATTTAAATATATAGAATATATAATTATATAGAATCAATAAATATATAGAATCAATAAATATATAGAATCAATAAATATATAGAATCAATAAATATATAGAATCAATAAATATATAGAATATATAAATAAATAGAATCAATAAATATATAGAATATATAAATAAATAGAATCAATAAATATATAGAATCAATAAATATATAGAATCAATAAATATATAGAATCAATAAATATATAGAATCAATAAATATATAGAATCAATAAATATATAGAATCAATAAATATATAGAACATATAAATATATAGAATATATATAGAAGATATAAATATATAAAATATATATAGAAGATATAGAATATATAGATATATAGAATATATATAATAGATATAGAATATATAAATATATAGAATATATATAGAAGATATAGAATATATAAATATATAAAATATATATAGAATATATATAGAAGATATAGAATATATAAATATATAGAATATATATAGAAGATACAGAATATATAGAAGATACAGAATATATAAATATATAGAATATATATAGAAGATATAGAATATATAAATATATAGAATATATATAGAAGATATAGAATATATAAATATATAGAATATATATAGAAGATACAGAATATATAAATATATAGAATATATATAGAAGATACAGAATATATAAATATATAGAATACATATAGAAGATACAGAATATATAAATATATAGAATATATATAGAAGATACAGAATATATAAATATATAGAATATATAAAGAAGATATAGAATATATAAATATATAGAATATACATGATCTCCCAAAAGAGGGTGATGAGATATGATGGACACCAATCTCGGACTCCTTATGCGAGGAAAAGATTATTCTTTGAAGTGGAGAGGGAGGAATAGGAAATGCATGTAAACACGACTAATTTTTCGCATAAGGAGTCCACCGTGTCTCCTCGCCCACCGGATCGCCCTCCTTCGGAAGATCACTGGAATTTCGACTATATTAACCATTTCCGCATTCATATATGATATATATGTATATATATACATAGGCATAGAAAGATACGTAGACACATATATAAATACACATACATGTGTATATGTGTATATATATATACATATATATATATATATATATATATATATATATATATATATATATATATATATATACATACACACTGAGGTATGTCTGCAGTCAGTCCCTACTTGTTTTCGTGTACTGCATATAATAAAGAGAAATACATAATAATAACTGTTCATCTATTATAAAAACAAGAGACAACGCGCCTGTCATATTTACATAAAATATTTCCTATTCCTCTTTGTTCACTTCGAAAACTAATCTTTTCTAGCTTAAGGTATCATTGAAACAGGGGTGTCTAGCATTTTTTTGTAAGCAGAAATAACTTTTTATCTAACTGTCTAGAAGTGGGATTGCTGTGACTAGCATTACTTGTAAACATTGCCCAAAACTGCGCTCAATAAATGCAATTTATACACATACTGCATACTTTTGTGTATGTGCATGTATACATATGTATACTTACATCAGTATTTCATACATACTGAAGTATGTGTCGGCTGTTCATTTTCGTCTACTGAGTGGAAGAGAAATACAAAAAATAATAACTGTTCATTAATTATCATAATAAAGAGATAGCTCTCCTATCATATATACATATAATATTTCCTTTCGGCTGAATTTCTGATAAGTGGTCACTGAATCTGGGGTATCAGGCATTACTTGTAAACATAAAGGACTCATATCCGACTGTGAAAGGCCGTCAGTCATTGCAGGTTCTGGTCTCTTCCGGAATAGCGAGGTGGCAGGTGAGGTCATTGTGCCTTTTTCAGGGGTAATGTGAAGATTTCATGAAGATCTGATATATAAGTTAGTTTTCTGCAAAAATACTCCTCGGTCAGGTAAGGTCAAGTGACTCTGAACTTTAAAGGAACATTAACGAGTGTATAAAATTGATAATACATATATCTGATGTTCTACATGTGAATTCGTATATATATAATATATATTATATATACTATATATAACATATATTATACATAATAAATAATATATATATATTATACGTAATGAATAATATATATATATTATACATAATAAATTATATATATATATTATACATAACAAATTATATATATATTTTACATAATAAATTATATATATAATATACATAATATCTATAATATATATGTAATGTATATATGATCTATATATAATATATATATTATATATAATCACATAGAGGGAATACATATATTACATGTTTATATATGTGTGTGTGTGTGTGCATATATATATATATATATATATATATATATATATATATATATATATATATATATATTACATGTTTATATGTGTGTCCATATATATGTATACAATGTAATATGTTTATGTATAGTATATAATACACGTATATATATATATATATATATATATATATATATATATATATATATATATATATATATATATATATATAATGTATGTATGTGTATGTGTAATAATCCATTACGAGGAAATATGAAAATTCTGGTATTTTCACAGCCGAAGATCAATAGATTCCTCTATATATAAATATAAGATAATTATTGTTTGTTACTTTCTTCCCATGGCAACAATTCACAAAAAAAATTGATGCGTTTGACGCCCACGTACAGAAGAAATAATGCACGGCGAACTCGTACAAAGTCAAATAAGTAAATCACATAGATTATTTAATGCCAGTCTAAGTCATTGGCTGTTGTAGTCTATATATTTACAGTGGAACATGATACTACCTTGGCCCACCTTCAATTTAATAACATGATCTGATATCATTTATGAATCAGACATTGGTCAGAATTGCCATATCCAGCAGCCGGTTAACCTCTAATACCCTTCTGATTACAAGATTACAAGGAACTCAACCAGGTAAAGCTGACCTCGTCTAACTACAGTTTTTCAACCTGGAGTACTTTAGGGTCTACACATTGATACTTGTTTCATAAAAATATAAGGGATATATTGAATAGATTAAGCTAATTGGCTGCCAAAATATTCCAGTTCACTATTTTCTAGAAAAAGAAAATCATCGTTTAAATGTCAATACGAGGAAAAGATAATTTATATTAGTAAGGTATACAATCGTTTGTTGAATCTATATCGATATCCATCTTAATTCAAAGACCTTAAGCAATCAGAGATAAGCGACCACTAGATCGGCCAACCTCCGAAATATTTATATGTGGATACGATATTGTGGCCCTGTGCCTAGATGAAGAAACCATATTTGTAGGGGCTGACGTATTGCAAAGACGAGGTTGGACACATGTATATACTTCTTCTATAAGTCGGCTTCGACTCCCGAAGCGCATATTAAATTTTGAAAAATATACAGAGATTCCGAAGGATCAATGTTGTAAAAACACCTATTCAGTTAGTTATCTATAACGGTACCCCTCGATAAGATAAGGTCAAGCGACTGTGAACATTAATGTTTTCAGTATTCGACCTCATTTGATAAGAGTCGTCCAAATGATATTCGATTAAATAAGGATATCAGATTGCTCAAAATTGCGTTTAATAAATGCATTAATTTTATACACATAGTCTGTTTCGTTATGTGCATGTGTACACATGTATATTACATCCTTCTTCAGTATTCCATATAATTCTGCTGTCTACAGACACATGTATTCCTACATGTCATTCTAATCAGTATATTGTAAAAATATAGTTCATGTGATATTAGTGTCTGCATGTTCAACATTTTACCATTTACTGAATATTATATAACTACCTTGATCATATGTTACACCTATCTGTGGTATGATCTACATATAAACGTATGTATACTTACAGCCTTTTTCAGTATTCCATATATGTCTGCTGTGAATCACTTGTTCATTCTTGTCTACTGTGTGTAAGAGTAATGCAAAAATAATAACTGTTCATTTATTATAATAAAGAGAAAACTCTCCTGTCATATATACATATAATATTTCCTATTCCTTTCTCTCCAATTCGAAGACTAACCTTTTTCTCGCGTAAGGAGTACGAGAATGGCGTCCACCGTGTGTCCTCGCCCTTCTTCGGAAGATCACTGGACTTTCGGCTGAAGGTACGATAAGGTGGCCCTCTGGTGGTGTCACTGAATCTGGAGTATCAGGCATTACTTGTAAACAAAAAGGACTCCTATCAGAGTGTAAAAGGCCGTCAATTAGTGTAGGTTCCGATCTATCCTGAAATAGCAAGGTGGCAAGTGAGATCATTGTGCCTTGTTCAGGGGTAATGTGAGGATTTCATGAAGATCTGATATATAAGTTAGTTTTCTGCAGAGGTACTCCTCGGTCAGGTAAGGTCAAGTCACTCTGAACATTAACGATATGAATCATGTTCCGGTTATTTAAAATAGATAATATATATATATGATGTTCTACAGGTGATTTCGTATATATATATATATATATATATATATATATATATATATAATATATATAATGTATATACTATATAATATAATATATATTATATATAATATAATATATATTATATATAATATAATATATATTATATATAATATAATATATAATATATATGATATAATATATATTATATATAATGCAATATATATTACATATAATACAATATATTTTATATATAATATAATATATAATATAATATATAATATATATAATATAATATATAATATATATAATAAAATATATAATATATATAATATAATATATAATATATATAATATAATATCTGATATATATAATATAATATATATAATATAATATATATAATATAATATATATTATATATATTATAATATATATTATATATAATATATTATATTATATATAATATATTATTTTATATATAATATAATATATATTATATATAATAAAATATATGTTATACATAATATAATATATATTATATATAATCAAATATATATTATATATAATAAATATATATTATATATAATATATTATATCATATATAATATATCATATTATATATAATATATTACATTATATATATATAATATATATTATATATCATATAATATATATTATATATAATATAATATATATTATACATAATATAATATATATTATATATAATATAATATATATTATATATAATATAATATATATTATATATGATATAATATATATTTTATATAATACAATATATATTATATATAACATATAATGTATATAATATAATATATTTTATATATAATATAATATATTTTATATATAACATAATATATATTATATGTAATATAATATAAATTATATATAATATAATATATATTATATATAATATAATATATATTATATATAATATAATATATATTATATCATACATAATATATATTATATCATATATAATATATATTATATATAATATAATATATGTTATATATAATATAATATATATCATATATAATATAATATTTATTATATATAATATAATATATATTATATATAATATAATATATATTATATATAATATAATATATATTATATATAATATAATATGTATTATATTTAATATGATATATAATATATATAATATAATATGTATTATATATAATATGATATATAATATATATAATATAATATATATTATACATAATATAATATATAATATATATAATATAATATATATAATATAATATAATATATATTATATATAATATGATATATATTATATATAATATGAGATATATTATATTATAATATATAGATATTATATATAATTTGATATATATTATTATAATATGATAGATAGTATATATAATATGATAGATATTATATTATAATATGATAGATATTAATATATAATATGATAGATATTATACATAATATGATAGATATTATATAGAATATGATAGATATTATACATAATATGATAGATAATATACATAATATGATAGATATTATATATAGATATGATAGATATGATATATAATATGATAGATATTATATATAATATGATATATATTATATATAATATATATAATTATATATAATATGATAGATAGTATATAGAATATGATAGATATTATATATAATATTTTGATAATATATTATATATAGATATGATATATATTATATATAATATGATATATATTATATTAATATGATATATATTATATATAATGTGATATATATTATATATATAGATATGATATTATTAATATAGTAATATATATTATATATGATATATATATATTATATATGATATAATATATATTATATATGATATAATATATATTATTATGATATGATATATATATTATATATGATATAATATATATTATATATATAATATATATTATATATAATATAATATATATTATATATAAATTTTATATATTATATATATTATATATAATATATATATATATATTATATATAATATAATATATATATATTTTATAATATAATATATATTATATATAATATAATATATATTATATATAATATAATATTATTATATATAATATAATATATATAATATATAATTTTTATAATATATAATATATTTAATATAATATATATATATTAATATAAAAAATTATAATATATATTATATAAATATATATATATATAATATATATATATAATATATATATATATATAATATTATATATATTATATATAATAATATATATAATATAATATATATTATAATAATATATAAATATATATATATAATATATATATATTATATATAATATATATTATATTAATATATATTATATATAATAATATATATATATATATAATAATATATTAATATATATATATATAATATAATATTATAATATATATAATAATTATATATATATATATAATATATATATAATATATATAATAATATAATATAATATATAATATTATATATAATATATAATATATTATATTAATATATATATATATATATATATATATATATATTATAATTATATAATATATATAATATATATAATATTAATATATATAATAAAAAAAAAAAAAAAAAAAAAAAAAAAAAAAAAAAAAAAAAAAAAAAAAAAAAAAAAATAATATATATATAAATATATAATTATATATATATAATATGTATTATATATATAATATAATATTATTAATATAATATAATATGTAATTAGATATATAATATATATATGTATTAATAATAATATAATATATATATATAATATATTATATATAATATAATATATATTATATATAATATAATATATTATATATAATATAATATATATTATATATAATATAATATATATTATATATAATATAATATATATAATATATAATATAATATATATTATATATAATATAATATATATTATATATAATATAATATATATTATATGTAATATAATATATATTATATATAATATAATATATATTATAATATAAATATATATTATATATAATATAATATATATTATATATATTATAATATATATTATATATAATATAATATATATTATATATAATATAATATATATTATATATAATATAATATATATTATATATAATATATATTATATATAATATAATATATATTATATATAATATAATATATATTATATATAAATAATATATATTATATATAATATAATATATATTATATATAATATAATATATATTATATAATAATATATATATATATAATATATAATATATATTATATATAATATAATTATATATCAAATATAATATATAAATATTATATATAATATAAAATATATATTAATATAATATATTTATATAATATATTTTATATTTATATATAATATAATATATATTATATATAATATAATATATATTATATATAATATAATATATAATATATATAATATAATATTTATTATATATAATATATATATATTATATTATATATAATATATTATATATAATATAATATATATTATATATAATATAATATATATTATATATAATATAATATATATTATATATATATCGTATATATTATATATAATATATATATTATATATAATATAATATATATTATATATAATCATAATATATATTATATATAATATATATTATATATAATATATATATATTATATATAATATATTATATATATATTATATATAATACATATTATATATATTATATATAATATATATATATATAATATATAATATATATTATATATAATATACATTATATATAATATATATAAAATATATATTATATCATATATATAATACATTATATATAATATATATAATATATTATACATAATATATATAATATATTATATATAATATATATAATATATTATATGTAATATATATAATATATAATATATAATATATAATATATAATATATAATATATAATATGTATAATATATATAATATATATAATATATATGATATATATAATATATATATGTAATATATATAATATATATAATATATATAATATATATAATATATATAATTAATATAATATATATAATATATATAATATGTATAATATATTTAATATATATGATACATATAATATATATAATATATATAATATATATAATATATATAATATATATAATATATATAATATATATAATATATATAATATATATGATATATATTATATATATTATATATAATATATATAATATATAACATATATTATATATGATATATATATAATATATATAAAAAATATATGTTATATATATATATATATATATATATATATATATATATATATATTTGTGTGTGTGTATGTGTGTGTGTGTATTAAATGTGTATATATGAGTGCGTGTGTATATATGTATATATATATATATATATGTTTATCTATAATATATGATACATGCTTATAAATATAGTATAATACACACACACATATATATATATATATATATATATATATATATATATATATATATATATATATATATGTATTTATATGTGTGCAATAATCCATTACGATGAAATATGAAATTCAGATATTTTCACAACCGAGGGTAAATAGGTTCCTCTATATATAAATATGTAAATATTAGATGATTATTGTTTGTTAGTTTCTTCCCATAGCTAAGAATCGCTATAACACTGACGCGCTTGAAGCCCACGTACAGAAGAAATAATGCACATATTTTTTTCTAAACCACATAGATTATTTAATGCCAGTCTAATTCATTGGTTGTAGTTTATATATTTTCAGTGGAAAATGGTGCTCTAATTGATACTACCATGTCCTACTTTCACTTTAATAACAGGATATCTCATTTATGCGTCAGACATCGGACAGAATTGCCATAACCAGCATTTGTACAAATATATACGTATATCCTTCTTCAGAAGTTAATGTCTGCTGTGAATCAACTGTTCATTCTCGCCTATGCGTGTAAGAGAAATACGAAAATAATAACTATTCTTTTTATTAAAATAAGAAGACAAGTCTCCTGTCAGGTATACATATAATATTTCCTATTCCTCTCTCTCCACTTCAAAGACAAACCTTCTCCTCGCATAAGGAGTCCGAGAATGGCGTCCACCGTGTGTCCTCGCCCTCCTTCGGAAAATCACTGGACATTCGGCTGAAGTTATGATAAGTGGGCTCTCTGGTGGTGTCACTGAATCTAGAGTATCAGGCATTACTTGTAAACATAAAGGACTCATATCCGACTGTGAAAGGCCGTCAGTCAATGCAGGTTCCGATCTATTCCGGAATAGCGAGATGGCAGGTGAGGTCATTGTGCCTGGTTTAGGGGTAATGTGAATATTTCATAAAGATCTGATATATAAGTTAGATTTCTGCAAATATCATATATATATGCATATATATGATATATGCATGCATATATATGATATATGCATATATGCATATATATCATATATACATGCATATATATGATATATGCATGCATATATATGATATATGCATATATGCATATATATCATATATACATGCATATATATGATATATGCATGCATATATATGATATATGCATATATGCATATATATGATATATACATGCATATATATGATATATTCATGCATATATATGATATATGCATGCATATATATGATATATGCATGCATATATATGATATATGCATGCATATATATCATATATACATGCATATATATCATATATACATGCATATATATCATATATACATGCATATATATGATATATGCATGCATATATATCATATATACATGCATATATATGATATATGCATGCATATATATGATATATGCACGCATATATATCATATATACATGCATATATATGATATATACATGCATATATATGATATATGCATGCATATATATCATATATACATGCATATATATATCATACATACATGCATATATATATCATACAGACATGCATATATATCGTATATACATGCATATATATATCATACATACATGCATATATATATCATACATACATGCATATATATCGTATATACATGCATATATATCGTATATACATGCATATATATATCATATATACATGCATATATATATATCATATATACATGCATATATATATATCATATATACATGCATATATATATATCATATATACATGCATATATATATATCATATATACATGCATATATATATATCATATATACATGCATATTTATCATATATACATGCATATTTATCATATATACATGCATATATATCATATATACATGCATATATATCATATATACATGCATATATATCATATATACATGCATATATATCATATATACATGCATATATATCATATATACATGCATATATATCATATATACATGCATATATATCATATCTACATGCATATATATCATATATATCATGTATATATATATATATATATATATATATCATATATGTATACCTACATGAAAAAACGAGTAACACTAGAGAGAGTACAGCTAATGACAATGGTAAATGCTATTATTTATGAAACAGTTTTTACTTGTCGTGGTGTTTCTTGCTGATCATTGTTGTGACAGAATGAAGAAAACAGCAATGAAAGAAAATCGATTACAGGAATAAATTAGCCGGATCTATATGTAAATATACACACGCTCATTTGTTCTAAGGAGTTCTAAAACTACATTCTAGTATCACTGCCTTTGTAACAGTTATTTTTCTTATATGCACAAGGAACATGAAGTGAATACAAAATAATCATTTGTCATTTATTAGAATGAAAGAAACATCTCTCGTGTCATATATACATATATATAAAGTTTTCTATTCCTCCCTCTCCACTTCAAAGAATAATCTTCTCCTTGCATAAGGAGTCCGAGACTGCCGTCCATCGTATCTCCTCGCCCTCCGGACCGCCCTCTTTCGGAAGATCACTGGACTTTCAATTGATGATACGATATGTGGCGTACACAAGAGTGGACTCATTGGCGGTAACAAAGTATCTGGTGTTCCTGCCACGGCCTCAAAACATAAAGGAATCATGTCTTGATGTGAAATATTATCAGTCATTGGAAAGACTGGCGAGGTTGCAGGTGGGATCATTGTTCCTTTTGTATGTCAAATTTTACTAAGAGCTGATATATGAATCAGTTTCTTTGCCGTGGTGCTTCTTGGTGAAGTGAGGTCAGAGGATAATTGAGATTGTTTTCAGCAATTGCGGTTGCTTGGACCGTGATTGAATGTTAGATTCCTATATCAAAAAAAAGGAAATGAGTTTAGAATTGCATATTAAAAAGATAAATCCCCCAAAAGGTTCACGATAATGCTTACGATCAGCATAATTATGGTGGTAATGATAAAGATAATAACTGCAATGAGAGAAAATTGATTACCGGAAAAAAAAAAACGGAATTAGATGCTAATGTAGATATGCACACATGTGTTTGTTTTTACATATAAACACATACTCACGCCTGCATGTACACATGCATTTATATAGTGTTAGGATTAGGATACAGAAAAACCCGCTTTATGACAAGACTTTTATATTGTGTATCATTCAGCAGTATCAGCCTAAAGTTCTCCAATACAGATAAAACACCACGGCCTCAGGTTTAAACTCGATAAAAAAAAAGAAAAAAAAAAGCAGCTAAATAGCTGGTTTTAGATATATAGAAATACGCACAAAGGCGTATATTTCTATAAATACATATGTGTATTGTATTTACACATATATATATATATATATATATATATATATATATATATATATATATATTGCATGTATATTTAAGTATCCAGTAATCTAGAATCATCATAGGTGCCGATTCCTTTGGTCGGTTGACCTCTTCTGACCCAATATCTGTTTGACCTATAATGAGTACAATAACAAGGAACTCAGTATTACTCAGATTCCTTACACTGCCTTCACAGAGTGATTCCCGGAAGCGGTTGGCCTCATTTGACATGGGATCCATAGAATTAGGAATATTTTGGCATATTTCTTAGCATCTCTTAGTACCATGCAATGTTATTATAAAATTACTTATCTAGGCCATAAGGTAGATATACTTTTATATTCAATATCATACAACTCTCCAAATAAGAAATGTTAAATTCCAGTTGATAAATTTTCAAAAAAATTATATATATATATATATATATATATATATATATATATATATATATAAATACAAATGTATATGTGTGTGTGAGTTTGCGTGTGTACATATATACGTATATATGTCTACATTAACATATATATGTATATAAATGTGTGTGATTGACTACATATATCTCTATATATGTGAGTTTATATATATATATATATATATATATATATATATATGTGAGTTTATATATATATATATATATATATATATATATGTGAGTTTATATTACATATATATATATATATATATATATATATATATATATATATATGCATGTATTCATATATATAAACACAAACATATATATACATACACACATATATATACATATATATGAATATATATGATATATATGCCAATATATGGTACAGATATGTGTGTGTGTGCATATATATACATATATACATCTATATATATCTATATATACATCTATTTATATCTATATATACATCTATATATATACATCTATATATATACATCTATATATATATATATATATATATATATATATATATATATATATATATATATATATCTATATATACATCCATATATATCTATATATACATGTATATATATATCTATATATACATGTATATATATATCTATATATACATCTATATATATATCTATATATACATCTATATATACATCTATATATACATCTATATATACATCTATATATACATCTATATATACATCTATATATACATCTATATATACATCTATATATACATCTATATATACATCTATATATACATCTATATATACATCTATATATACATCTATATATACATCTATATATACATCTATATATATACATCTATATATACATCTATTTATACATCTATATATACATCTATATATACATCTATATATACATCTATATATACATCTATATATACATCTATATATACATCTATATATACATCTATATATACATCTATATATACATCTATATATACATCTATATATACATCTATATATACATCTATATATACATCTATATATACATCTATATATATACATCTATATATATACATCTATATATACATCTATATATACATCTATATATACATCTATATATACATCTATATATACATCTATATATACATCTGTATATACATCTATATATACATCTATATATACATCTATATATACATCTATATATACATCTATATATACATCTATATATACATCTATATATACATCTATATATACATCTATATATACATCTATATATACATCTATATATACATCTATATATACATCTATATATACATCTATATATACATCTATATATACATCTATATATACATCTATATATACATCTATATATACATCTATATATACATCTATATATACATCTATATATACATCTATATATATACATCTATATATACATCTATAAATACATCTATATATACATCTATATATACATCTATATATACATCTATATATATCTATATGTACATCTATATATATCTATATATATATCTATATATCTATATATCTATATATATCTTTATATATCTATTTATTAATCTATATATATCTATATATATCTATATATACATCTATATATATCTATACATACACCTGTATATATACACATCTATATATATATATATACATCTATATATATAGCTATAAATACATCTATATATATCTATATATACATCTATATGTATCTATATATACATCTATATATATCTATATATATATATCTATATATCTATATATACATCTATATACATCTATATACATCTATATACATCTATATTTATCTATATATATCTATATATACATCTATATATATCTATATATATCTATATATACATCTATATATATCTACATATATATCTATATATACATCTATATATATATCTATATATATATACGTCTATATATATACGTCTATATATATACTTCTATATATATCTATATATACATCTATATATATCTATATATACATCTATATATATCTATATATACATCTATATATATCTATATATCTATATATACATCTATATATATCTATATATACATCTATATATATCTATATATACATCTATATATATCCATATATATCTATATATACATCTATATATATCTATATATATCTATATATACATCTATATATATCTATATATACATCTATATATACATCTATATATATCTATATATACATCTATATATATCTATATATACGTCTATATATATATATATATATATATATATATATACATCTATATATATCTATATATACATTTAATATATATACGTCTATATATATCTGTATATACGTCTATATATATCTATATATACGTCTATATATATCTATATATACGTCTGTCTATATATATCTATATATACATCTATATATATATACATCTATATATATCTATCTATACATCTATATATATACATCTATATATATATATATACATCTATATATATATCTATCTATACATCTATATATATCTATATATACATCTATATATATCTACAATCTATATATACATCTATATATATCTATATATACATCTATATATCTATATATACATCTATATATATCTATATATACATCTATATATTTCTATATATACATTTATATATCTATATATATATATATATATATATATCTATATATATATATATATATATCACTGGACTTTCAACTGATGATACGATATGTGGCGTACACAAGAGTTGACTAATATTGGCGGTAACAAAGTATCTGGTGCTCCTGGCACGACCTCAAAACATATAGGAATAATGTCTGGATGTGAAATATCAGCCATTGGAAGGACTGTGAGGTTGCAGGTGAGATCATTGTTCCTTGTGTATGTCAGATTTTACTAAGTGCTGATGTATGAATCAGTTTCTCTGCCGTAGTGCCTCTTGGTGAAGTGAGGTCAGAGGATAATTGAGATTGTTTTCAGGAATTGCCGTTGCTTGGACCGTGAATTAATGTTAGATTCCTATATCAAAAATATGAATTGAGTTTGAAATTTCATATTAAAAAGATAAATCCCCCAAAAGGTTCACGATAATGCTTACGATCAGCATAATTATGTTGGTGATGATAAAGAAAATAACAGCAATAAGAGAAAATTTATTACAGAGATTAAAAAAAACGGTATTAGACTCATATGTAGATATGCACACATGTGTTTGTGTATATATAAACACACATACCCACGCCTGCATGTACACACGCATTTATATAGTGTTAGGATTAGGATACAGAAAAACCCGCTTTATGACATGACTTTTATATTGTTTACCATTCAGTAGTATCAGCCTAAAGTTCTCCAATACAGATAAAACACCACGCCCTCAGGTTTAAACTCGATTAGAGAAAAAAAAAATAGATAAATAGCTGGTTTTAGATATATAGAAATACGCACAAAGGCGCACATTTCTATAAATACACATGTGTTGCATATATATATATATATATATATATATATATATATATATATATATATATGTATATATTTATATATTGCATGTATATGTAAAGTATCCAGTAATCTAGAATCATCATAGGTGCCGATTCCTTTAGTCGGTTGACCTCTTCTGACCCAATGGTTGTTTGACCTATAATGAGTAAAATAACCAGGAACTCAGTATTACTCAGATTCCTCACACTGCCTTCACAGAGAGTGATTCCTGGAAGCGGTTGACCTCATTTGACGTGGGATCGATAGAATTAGGAATAGTTTGGCACATTTCTTAGCACCATGCAATTTTATAATAAAATTACTTTATTAGGCCATAAGGTAGATATACTTTTATATTCAATATCAGCTTTCATAATAAGAAATGTTAAGTTCCAATTGATGAAATTTCAAAAAAAAAAAATATATATATATACATATATATATATTTGTGTGTGTGTGTTTTTGCGTGTGTACATATATACGTACATATGTCTACAATAACATAAATATGTATATGTGTGTGTGATTGTCTGTAAATGTGTGTGTATACATATATGCATAAGTGTACGTTACTCCTAACAGGATCTATATATACACTTAAACTGTATAATCATGTGGATGTGTACATGTGTATAGTATCATCCATCAGTATTCCTTGTATTCTGAGGTATGTATCCGCCCTGAATCACCTGTATGTAATAAAGAGAAATCGAAAAATAATACTGTTCATTTATTATAATAAAGAGACAACTCTCCTGTCATATATACATATAATATTTCCTATTCCTCATTTTCCACTTCGAAGACCAACCTTCTCCTCGAAGGAGTCCGTGATAGGCGTCCACCTTGTGTCTTCGTTCTCCGGATCGCTCTTTTTCGGGAGATCACTGGACTTTCAACTGAAGGTACGAAAACTGGCGTGCACAACAGTGGGCTCACTGGCGGCGTCAGTGTATCTGGGGTGTCTGGCATTCTTTGTAAGCAGAAATTACTGACATCTGACTGTGAAAGGCTATCAGTCTCTGGAAGTTCCGTCATATACCGTAATGGTGAGGTGGCAGGTGAGATCATTGTGCCTTGTTCAGAGGTAATGTGAAGATTTTGGGAAGATCTGATATATGAGTTAGTTCTCTGCAACGGTACCCTTCGGTCAGGTAAGGTCAAGCGACTATGAACATTGATGGTATTATGTTCTGGTTATATAGAGTAGGAATTAGTTAATTTACTTGGTCTGAAAGCCAATTTGTACATATAAATATATATGTATATATACATATATGTATTTGTATATATATATTCGTGTGTGTATACATACATATATCTATATTTATGCTCGTGTGTATGTGTATGTCTATATAATTTCATATAAATGTATATATACATATATATATGTAAATAAACATATAAGTATATATGTAGTTACATTAATGTATATATGTAAATGTATATGTATATATATGTAAATGTATATGTATATATGTAGATGTATATGTATATATATGTAAATGTATATGTATATATATGTAAATGTATATGTATATATGTAGATGTATATGTATATATATGTAAATGTATATGTATATATGTAGATGTATATGTATATATATGTAAATGTATATGTATATATATGTAAATGTATATGTATATACATGTAAATGTATATGTATATATATGTAGATGTATATGTATATATATGTAAATGTATATGTATATATATGTAAATGTATATGTATATATGTAGTTACATGTGTGTATATATTTAAATGTGTATGTATATATCTGTAAATGTATATGTATATATATGTTTATAAACATATATATGTGTATATATATGTTTATATACATATATGTATATATATATGTTTATACACATATATATATATATGTATATATATGTGTATATATACATATATATATGAATATATATGTTTATACTCATTTATATGAATATATATGTTGATACAAATTCATATGAATATATATGTTTATACACATTTATATGAATATATATGTTTATACACATTTATATGAATATATATGTTTATACACATTTATATGAATATATATGTTTATACACATTTATATGAATATATATGTTTATACACATTTATATGAATATATATGTTTATACACATTTATTTGAATATATATGTTTATACACATTTATTTGAATAAATATGTTTACACACATATATATGTATAAATATGTTTATACACATATATATGTATAAATATGTTTATACACATTTTTATGAATGTATATATATGTTTATACACATATATATGAATGTATATATATTTTTATACACATATATATATATGTTTATACACATATATATGTATATATATATATATATATATGTTTATACACATATATATGTATATATATATGTTTATACACATATATATGTATATATATGTTTATACACATATATATGTATATATATGTTTATACACATATATATGTATATATATATGTTTATATACATATATATGTATATATATGTTTATACACATATATATGTATATATATGTATGTTTATATACATATATATGTATATATATGTTAATATACATATATATTTATATATATGTTTAAACACATATATATGTATATATATGTTTATACACATTTATATGTATATATATATGTTTATACACATATATATGTATACATATGTTTATAAACATATATATGTATACATATGTTTATACACATTTATATGTATATACATGTTTATACACATATATATGTATACATATGTTTATAAACATATATATGTATATATATGTTTATAAACATATATATGTATATATATGTTTATAAACATATATGTATATATATGTTTATACACATATATATGTATATATATGTTTATACATATATATATGTATATATAAGTTTATACACATATATATGTATATATAAGTTTATACACATATATATGTATATATAAGTTTATACACATATATCTGTATATATAAGTTTATACACATATATCTGTATATATAAGTTTATACACATATATCTGTATATATAAGTTTATACACATATATCTGTATATATGTTTATGCACACATATATATATATATATATCTGTATATATGTTTATACACATATATATGTATATATAAGTTTATACACATATATATGTATATATAAGTTTTTACACATATATCTGTATATATGTTTATACACATATATATCTGTATATATGTTTATACACATATATATCTGTATATATTTTTATACACATATATATGTATATATATGTTTATACACATATATTTATGTATTTATATGTTTATACACATATATATGTACGTATATGTTTATACACATATATATGTATATATGTATTTGTTTATACACATATATATGTATATATATGTTATATACATATATATGTATATATATGTTATATACATATATATGTATATATATGTTAATATACATATATATTTATATATATGTTTATACATATATATATATATATATATATATATATATATGTATATATATGTTAATATACATATATATTTATATATATGTTTATACATATATATATGTATTTATATGTTTATACACACTTATATGTGTATATATATATATGTTTATACACATATATATGTATATATATGTTTATACACATATATATGTATATATATGTTTATACACATATATATGTATATATATGTTTATACACATATATATGTATATATGTTTATACACATATATATGTATATATATGTTTATACACATATATATGTATATATGTTTATACACATATATATGTATATACGTATATACACATATATCTGTATATATGTTTATACACATATATCTGTATATATGTTTATACACATATATATGTATATATATATGTTTATACACATATATATATGTATTTATATGTTTATACACATATATATGTACGTATATGCTTACACACATATATATGTATGTATATGCTTACACAAATATATATGTACGTATATGTTTACACACATATATATGTTCGTATATGTTTATACACATATATATGTACGTATATGTTTATACACATATATATGTATGTATATGTTCATACACATATATATGTACCTATATGTTTATACACATATATATGTACGTATATGTTCATACACATATATATGTACGTATATGTTCATACACATATATATGTACCTATATGTTTATACACATATATATGTACGTATATCTTCATACACATATATATCTACGTTTATGTTCATACACATATATATGCACGTATATGTTCAGACACATATATATATACGTATATGTTCATACACATATATATGTACGTATATGTTCATACACATATATATGTACGTATATGTTCATACACATATATATGTACATATATGTTCATACACATATATATGTACGTATATGTTCATACACATATATATGTACGTATATGTTCATACTCATATATATGTACGTATATGTTCATACTCATATACATGTACGTATATATGTACATATATGTTCATACTCATATATATGTACGTATATGTTTATACACATATATATGTACGTATATGTTTATACAAATATATATGTACGTATATGTTCATACTCATATATATATATATGTACGTATATGTTTATACACATATATATGTATGTATATGTTTATACACATATATATGTATGTATATGTTTATACACATATATATGTACGTATATGTTTATACACATATATATGTACGTATATGTTTATACACATATATATGTACGTATATGTTTATACACATATATATGTACGTATATGTTTATACACATATATATGTACGTATATGTTTATACACAT
>NC_061851.1:11584113-11586732 GCF_019202785.1 Penaeus chinensis | reverse complement strand
ATTATCATTATCATTGTCATTAATGTCCTGTTTATATTGTCTAATTTGTTATATATATTTTTTGTCTTGAAATTAAGCTAAATTATGCGCATTATAGTAGAGATTTTTGTCACATTTCCGTACTCATACAGAAATCACATAGCATTAACTCAAATGAAATGAAGTAACCACCAAAGGCGTGTGGTTTCCATCGCCTACGCGTGTATCACATCATAACCACGATGTTATCACCATAACGTGACATGATCGTCGGTGTGCAGTTTTCGCCACACTTCCTCATCACGAATCACCATAAATTACGTTAATTTTCACCACATTTCCTCATCACAAATCAAACTGAATTTCACCACACTTTCTCGCCACAAAGTACCCGAACTTTCACCACACTCCCTCACCACAAACCACGCTCTATCACCATACTCCCTCACCATAAACCACACTCTTTCACCACCTCCCCTCACCAAGCACCATACTCTTTCACCACATCTCACCACAAACCACACTCTCCCACCACACTCCCTCACCATAAACCACACTCTCTCACCACACTCCCTCACCACAAACCACACTCTCACCACACTTCCTCACCATAAAAACACACTCTCTCACCACACTCCCTCACCACAAACCACACTTATTCACCACACTCCCTCACCATAATACCACACTCTTCACCACAAACCACTTATTCACCACACTCCCTCACCATATACCACACTTTCACCACAAACCACACTTATTCACACACCCCTCACCATAATACCACACTCTTCACCACAACCACACTATTCACCCACATCTCCTCACCATAATACCACACTCTCTCACACAAAACCACACATTATTACCACACTCCCTCACTATAATACCACACTCTCTCACACAACCACACTTATTCACCACACTCCCTCACCAATAACCACCTCTCTCACCACAAACCCCTTATTCACCACTCCCTCCCATAATACACACTCTCTCACACAAACCACATTATCACCACACTCTCACCATAATACCACTCTCTCTCACCACAAACCACCTTATTCACCACACTCCCACCATATACCACACTCTCTCACCACAAACCCACTTATTCACCACACTCCTCCCACATAATACCACACTCTCTCACCACAAACCATTATTCACCACACTCCCTCACCATAATACAACTCTCTCACACAAACACATTATTCACCACACCCCTCAACATAATACCACACTCTCTCACCACAAACCACACTTATTCACCACACTCCCTCACCATAATACCACACTCTCTCACCACAAACCACACTTATTCACCACACTCCCTCACCATAATACCACACTCTCTCACCACAAACCACACTTATTCACCACACTCCCTCACCATAATACCACACTCTCTCACCACAAACCACACTTATTCACCACACTCCCTCACCATAATACCACACTCTCTCACCACAAACCACACTTATTCACCACACTCCCTCACCATAATACCACACTCTCTCACCACAAACCACACTTATTCACCACACTCCCTCACCATAATACCACACTCTCTCACCACAAACCACACTTATTCACCACACTCCCTCACCATAATACCACACTCTCTCACCACAAACCACACTTATTCACCACACTCCCTCACTATAATACCACACTCTCTCACCACAAACCACACTTATTCACCACACTCCCTCACCATAATACCACACTCTCTCACCACAAACCACACTTATTCACCACACTCCTCACCATAATACCACACTCTCTCACCACAAACCACACTTATTCACCACACTCCCTCACCATAATACCACACTCTCTCACCACAAACCACACTTATTCACCACACTCCCTCACCATAATACCACACTCTCTCACCACAAACCACACTTATTCACCACACTCCCTCACCATAATACCACACTCTCTCACCACAAACCACACTTATTCACCACACTCCCTCACCATAATACCACACTCTCTCACCACAAACCACACTTATTCACCACACTCCCTCACTATAATACCACACTCTCTCACCACAAACCACACTTATTCACCACACTCCCTCACCATAATACCACACTCTCTCACCACAAACCACACTTATTCACCACACTCCCTCACTATAATACCACACTCTCTCACCACAAACCACACTTATTCACCACACTCCCTCACCATAATACCACACTCTCTCACCACAAACCACACTTATTCACCACACTCCCTCACTATAATACCACACTCTCTCACCACAAACCACACTTATTCACCACACTCCCTCACCATAATACCACACTCTCTCACCACAAACCACACTTATTCACCACACTCCCTCAAGCACCACATTTCACCACATTTCCAGGCACCCTCCTTATCATCCCTTATTTCCCCGCCCGCATTTCTTGTATAAATATTTATCAAGTTGGAGAAATGAAATTGTCGTAAAACTAACCACAGGCATCCTTAAGACTCCATTAGAGGGAAGGGAGGGGGGAGGGGGGGGGCAGCGCTTGATGTATGGGCGGAGGGGAAGCACCTACATGCATCCATACGCACATACACGCACATGGGTTTCCTCGTACATGCGGTTTTCACTCCACAGATGATGGGACG
>NC_061851.1:11569113-11574113 GCF_019202785.1 Penaeus chinensis | reverse complement strand
CGGAAGAACGGAGAATGTCACAAGAAAGAATGAATGTCTCAGAAGACAGACAAGAATTTGAAAAAAAAGAACAGGCGAGAACAGAGAGAGAGAGAGAGAGAGAGAGAGAGAGAGAGAGAGAGAGAGAGAGAGAGAGAGAGAGAGAGAGAGAGAGAGAGAGAGAGATAATGATAATAATAATAATAATAAATAATAATAATAACAATAATAAATAATGATAATAGTAGTAGTAATAATAATAATAATAATAATAATAATGATAACAATAATATTAATAACAATAATAATAATAAAGGATAATGATAATGATAAATAATGATAATAATAATAATAATAATAATGATAATAATAATGATAATAATGTTAATAATAATGACAAAAAAATGTCTCAGAAGGAAGGCCAACCGAAGACAAGGCCGAGAGAAAGTGTCATTCGGTGCCGGAAGTCGCCTGTCAAGAGGGTGAGAACATTTGTATTATATATCAAGGAGTTCGTAAGAATGTAAGAGGAGGAGGAGGAGGAGGAGAAGACAAAAAAAAAAAAAAAAAAAAAAAAAAAAAAAAGCGGTTTGTTATATTTATTTTTGGTTATTGGTTTTTCTTAATCTTTGTTTGTTTGTTTGTTTGTTTGTGTGTTTCTTTGTGATTTTCGTTAGTGTGATTTTTATTGTTGTTGTTACATTTCTAATTAATTCTGGCATCATTATTGTAATCATCATCATCATCATCGGTATTATTATCATCATCACCATTATCATTATCATCAATGTCAGTAATATCCTCATTATCATCAATCTCATCATCATTATTATCGTAATCCTCCTCCTCCCCCTCCTCCTCCTCCTCATCATCATCATCATTATATTTATTATTATCATCGTCACCAATTGACCTAACGTTATTTATATCACTGATCTCTATTATTAATGAAAACGTCAATTTGACTTGCTATCGCCATTGGTCTTCAATACATGCAATAACTTGTATATAATTATTTATAAATAGATCACATTTCCACGCAGTCTTGAAGCTAAGACCCCCCACCCCCCGCCCCCGCCCACCCACCGCGCAGTCCTCCCCCCCCCCTCCCTTCACTGGCACTTCCGAGGAAAGAAGATCTCCTAAATGGCTGTTTCAGAGTAATGTTGTAATTAGAGTTTTTTTCTCTCTCTCTTTCTTTTGTTTCTATCTCTGTCTCTCTCTCTCTCTCTCTCTCTCTCTCTCTCTCTCTCTCTCTCTCGTTCTCTCTCTCTTTCTCTCGCTCTCTCTCTCTTTCTCTCGCTCTCTCTCTTTCTTTTTCTCTCTTTCTCTCTCGCTCTGTTTCTATCTCTGTCTCTCTCTCTCTCTCTTTCTCTCTCGTTCTCTCTCTCTTTCTCTCGCTCTCTCTCTCTTTCTCTCTCTATCTCTCTATCTTTCCTCCCCCCCCTCTCTCTCTGACTATCTACCTAACTCTCTATTTATCTACTCATCCCTCTTTATTCCCTCCCTCCCCTCCCCATCCACTCACCCCCACCCCTCCCCTCCCCCCAATTCCTTACCTCCCCCTCCCCACCCCACCCCCGTTCCATACTCACAATCTCCCACTCTTTCTTGATATTTCCCCTCGATTTCCACCCCCCGGCTGCTTCCTCTCGGCGATAGATTCCGCCTCTCACGTCGCTAAGCTGCCACAATCGCCGTCTTTTCCTCTTCGTCTGGACCTCTCGTCTCCCCTCGGCCTGCCTCGGCGGGTCGCTCCCTTGGCTCTCCGCCTCCCCTCCTCGGCTGTTCCTCGGCCTGGCTCTCCCCCCTCATTTTGTTTGCGTGTAGGAATGTTTATGTATATGTGTGTGTGTGTTTGTTTGTGTGTGTTTATGTGTGTATGTGTGTATGTGTGTGTGTGTGTGTGTGTGTGTGTGTGTATATGTGTATATATATGCATATATACCTACGTATATATGTATAATATATATCTATATATACATATATATATATGTATAATATATATATGTATAAATATATAAATATATATACATATATATACACATATGTATATATAAACATATATACATGTATACATATACATATACATACATGTATATATATATATATACACATACACACATATACATATGTATATATATCAGGACTACCGCAGTCACCCATCCGTGCAAATTTACCGAAACGAAAACGCCAAACGGAATGCGATGGGGAGGAGGAGAGGAGAGGGGAAGGGGGGGAGGTGGAGGGGTAAGGTGAGCCAGAGAAGGTCATGTAAGGGAGAGCAGTCACACCCTTATTTGTCCGAGGGGAAACACGAGGAGATTTATGCTTCCGGTGCGAAGGGAAGGGGACGTTGAGGGGAGTCAGAGGGGAAGAGAAGAGGGGAAGAGGGGAAGAGGGGAAGAAGGGTAAAGGGGAAAGACAGACGGAAGGAGATAAGAGGAGAGAAATGAGTGGAAGGGGAGTGGAAGAAGAAGAGGAGAGGGGAGTAGGTAAGGCTAAGTGAGGGGAATGGAAGGGAAAGAAAGAGGGGAAGAAAGGGTGAAAACTGGAGATATGAGGGGGAGATAAAGAAATTGAATGAGTCAGTACGAAAAGAGCAGAAATAGAGAAGATAAGAGGAGGAAATAAATGGAAAAGGAGTAAAAGAAGAGAAAATTAGTGAAAGACAAAGAGAGGAGAGATTAAGGAAGACCGAAGATATAAGAAAGGACGAGAAAGAAAAACGAAAAAACAGAGAAATGGTTGGAAGATGAAATAAGAGATAAGTTAGACGGGAGCAAAAGAACAAATAAAAAGAAAAGAATGAAATAAAGTAAAGAAAATTGGAAAAAGAAGGGAAGAAGGAAGAAAGAAAAATATATATTTATATACGTAAAGGAAAAAGAAGTGGAATATAGAAAGAGAGGAAAGGATAATTAGAGAAAAAGGGGAATAGAAGAAAGAGAAAATAAAGATCTTCGAGAACTGGAAGTAACCGGGGGAAAAAAAAAAAAAAAATTGAAAGAATAAATATGGATAAAAAACGAAAGAAGGAATATCACAAGGAAAAAAGAACAGGAAGAAAGAAGAAGAAGAAGAGGAAAAAGAAAAAGAAAAAGAATACGACGAAAACTATCTTTCATGATAAAGCAAAAGCAGCAATATTATCATTATTACTTTTCTCATCATTATCATTATTATTAATTTTATCATTTTTGATTGTCATATCACTATTATAATTGTTAATACTATCATTACTATCATTATTGTTCTTCTTTTCATTATTGTTATCGTTCTCATTATTATCATTATCATAATCCTTATTATTCTCATTATTATTATTATTATTATTATTATTATTATTATTATTATTATTATTATTATTATTATTATTATTATTATTTTCATTATTATCATTATCATTATTATCATTATTATCATCATCATCATCATCATCATCATTATTATTGTTATTATCATTATCATTATCGTATTATTACTTTTATTGTTATTATTATTATTATCATTATAATTGTTATAATAATAATAATGATAATAATAGTAATAATAATTTTAATAATAATAATAATAATTATTATTATTATCATGATTATTGCTATCATTATTATTATCCTTATTATTGTTATTGCTATTGTTATTATTATTATTATCATTATTGTTATTTTTAGTACTATCATTATTATCATTATTATTATTATTATTATCGTCATCCTTATTATCATTATAGGATATCAGTTCTCTATACAATGTTTTGCATTTCTGGAGGCCAAACGAATTTCGTATCACTCCTGCAAGACATGCTGGAGTGGTAGAAGCACAGCCAGTTTCGATGGATGGCTTACCCTGGCTTTTTGCAGGCCATATACATACGCACGCACATATATATGCAAATATATATATATATATATATATATATATATATACACACACATATATATATATATTTGTGTGTGTGTGTGTATGTGTGTATTATATATATATATATATATATATATATATATATATATATATATATATATATATATATATATATAAACATACACACACACACACACACACACACACACACACATAATCAAAAGGAATTCAAAGATGTCAAAGTGATATAAAATGACAGATAGAGTGACATCCTTCATGTCCGTAGGCAGGTTAATGAATGAAGAGTGAATGAGAATGAGATAAAGAACAAGTAATATAATTAACACATTTGCATGTAATATTTTCATCAGCATTACACGCTATATTTTCAATGAAGATGTACATGTAACATCGGAAAACGCCAAATATACTTTTTCCTACGAGTCTTAAGTGTAATTCTGACGAAGGTATTGCACTGTAGCGCACTCATTCCATGTCTTGTAACATTAATACGCTGTTATTCATATCATTTTCTTAATCATATGCCAATTAGACCTTGCTGAGGTGGGGAAAGAAGAATCATGATATACACATAATATATGTAATATAGACATGATATACGTAATGTATGATATATCAGTATTCCATATGGAGACTTATAATATCATGAAATTATTATATACATATTACATATTGTGGTACCTTCACTCTCTGGAGAGAAAAAGCAAAACTTAAACAAACTGGCAACTCACCAGGACGCTGGGAATAATCTGATTCACCGTCTCTTTTATATTCTAGTCAGCTGACACGTAATACATAATATCTACAAATATTTTCTATTTTTAAAGATTATTGAAATTTACTGCCATCACTATCACTTTATTATTATTTATTAGAATAAATTTACCGAATCAGAATATTCCAAAGTCAGAAGTGAGTTGCCGGCTCGTCCTTTTCCTGAGGCTGGACAGAGGACAGCCCAGTGTTGCCATTCTAGTGATTTTTCCCGCTAGATGGGTGGTGATCTCGTTTGCTCTCTATCTAGCGTTTTTTTTTAGTCCATTTTAGCGGGAAAATGAGCAGCTTTTACTCTTATGCTTAGCTGTTTTAAAACCTAGTCTGGCGGTTTTGTGGAAATATAAATGGCAACACTGGAG
>NC_061851.1:11552445-11554013 GCF_019202785.1 Penaeus chinensis | reverse complement strand
GGAATCGAACCCGGGTCCCTGGAATTGCGAGGCCAGTGCCCTAACCACTAGGCTACCGCGACAGCACTGAATTAGAGGCGAATTATCTATTTGAATAGATCATTGCAAGCTTGCGTGCTCGCGCGAACGCGTGTGTATGTGTGTATGATTGTGTGTGTGTGTGCGTGTGTGTGTATGTACGTGTGTGTGTGTGTGTGTGTATGTATGTATGTATGTATGTATGTATGTATGTATATACGAGTGTGTATGCACTTGTGTGTGTATGTACGTGTATATGTGTGTGTGTGTATGTATGTATGTATGTATGTACGTGTGTGTGTATGCACGTGTGTATATACGTATATGTGTATGTGCGTGTGTATGTGTGTGTGTGTGTGTATGCATATGTGTGTGTGTACATGTAGTTATTTGAATAGGTCACTGCAAGCTTGCGTGCGCGCGTGAACGTGTGTGTATGTGTGTATGCTTGTGTGTGTGTGCGCGTGTGTGTGTGTGTGTGTGTGTGTGTGTGTGTGTGTGTACGTGTGTGTATGTACGTGTGTGTGTGTGTGTGTATGTATGTATATACGAGTGTGTATGTACGTGTGTGTGTGTGTGTGTGTGCGTATGTATGTATGTACGTGTGTGTGTATGCACGTGTGTATACACGTGTATGTGTATGTGCGTGCGTGTATGTGTGTATGCATATGTGTGTACATGTAGCTATTTGAATAGATCATTGCAAGCTTTCGCGCGCTCGCGAACGCGTGTGTGTGTATGTGTGTGTACGATTGTATGTGTGTATGTGTGTGTGTGTGTGTGTGCGTGTGTGTGTATGTACGTATGTGTGTGTGTGTGTGTGTGTACGTGTGTGTGTATGTACGTGTGTGTGTGTGTGTATGTATGTATGTATGTATGTATATACGAGTGTGTATGTATGTGTGTGTATGTGTGTGTGCGTATGTATGTATGTACGTGTGTGTGTATGCACGTGTGTATACACATGTATGTGTATGTACGCGTGTGTGTGTGTGTGTGTATGCATATGTGTGTACATGTAGCTATTTGAATAGATCATTGCAAGCTTTCGCGCGCTCGCGAACGCGTGTGTGTGTATGTGTGTGTATGATTGTGTGTGTGTGTGTACGTGTGTGTGTATGTACGTGTGTGTGTGTGTGTGTGTGTGTGTACGTGTGTGTGTGTGTATGTATGTATGTATGTTTGTATGATTTGTATGTATGTATGTACGTGTGTGTGTATGTACTTGTGTGTGTATGTACGTGTGTGTGTGTATGTATGTATGTATGTATGTATGTATGTATGTATGTATGTATGTGTGTGTGTGTACGTGTGTGTATACGTGTGTGTGTGTGTGTGTGTGTGTGTGTGTGTGTGTGTGTGTGTGTGTGCATATATGTGGGTACATGTGTATATAGGTGTGTGTATGTGTACATATGTGTGTTTGTGTGTGAGTGTATATTTGTGCGTAACTGCTTGCGTGCATGTGAGTATGTTTGTATTTGTGTATATTTGTACGCTCGTGTGCGTAGGTGAAGTATGTGTGTTCATGTGTGTACGTATGTGTGTGA
>NC_061851.1:11544945-11549945 GCF_019202785.1 Penaeus chinensis | reverse complement strand
GTGTGTGTGTGTATGTATGTATGTATGTATGTATGTATATACGAGTGTTTATGCACTTGTGTGTGTATGTACGTGTGTATGTGTGTGTGTATGTATGTATGTATGTATGTATGTATGTACGTGTGTGTGTATGCACGTGTGTATATACGTGTATGTGTATGTGCGTGTGTATGTGTGTGTGTGTATGCATATGTGTGTGTACATGTAGTTATTTGAATAGGTCACCGCAAGCTTGCGTGCGGGCGCGAACGAGTGTGTATGTGTGTATGATTGTGCGTGTGCGTGTGTGTGTGTGTGTGTGTGTGCGTGTGTGTATATGTACGTGTGTGTGTGTGTATGTATGTATGTATGTATATACGAGTGTGTATGTACGTGTGTGTGTGTGTGTGTGTGTTTGCGTATGTATGTATGTACGTGTGTGTGTATGCACGTGTGTATATACGTGTATGTGTATGTGAGCGTGTGTGTGTGTGTGTGTGTATGCATATGTGTGTACATGTAGCTATTTGAATAGATCATTGCAAGCTTTCGCGCGCTCGCGAACGCGTATGTGTGTATGTGTGTGTATGATTGTGTGTGTGTACGTGTGTGTGTATGGACGTGTGTGGGTGTGTGTGTGTGTGTGTACGTGTGTGTGTATGCATGTATGTATGTATGTATGTTTGTATGATTTGTATGTATGTACGTGTGTGTGTATGTACTTGTGTGTGTATGTACGTGTGTATGTGTGTGTGTGTATGTATGTATGTATGTATGTACGTATGTATGTATGTATGTATGTATGTATGTATGTGTGTGTGTATGTACGTATGTGTATACGTGTGTGTGTGTGTGCGTGTGTGTGTGTGTATGTGTGTGTGTGCATACGTGTGTACATGTGTATATAGGTGTATGTATGTGTACATATGTGTGTTTGTGTGTGAGTGTTTGTGCGTAACTGCTTGCGTGCATGTGAGTATGTAAGTGTTTGTGTATATTTGTACGCTCGTGTGCATTTGCGTGCGCGTAAGTGAAGTATGTGTGTTCATGTGTGTACGTACGTGTGTGAGTGTATAAATGTGCCTACGGGTTTCCGTGCACTTCTGTATTCCTCAGTTTATGGAAATAATTACAGATGTCAGTCAGTAATGGAAGTGTGAAGTATTTCTTTAGATATTAGATACGTTAATTTTTGTATGTAAGAATGTACATAAATAAACATGAAAAGAATATTCTTTGTTTCATTCACACGCATTGGCTTGTAAGACGTGTTGTGAATAGATAGACAGATAAATAGACTGATTCATAAAGAACAATAATAAAGATCGACAGCAAAGAAAATACTAAACCGTGTCATTTCGTATCAGAACACTTTCCAAACAAAGAAAAAGACGAAATGGAAGATCTCGTTCGGTTTTTCTTTCTGAGAAGGAATTTAGTCTGACTCGAAAAGTCGTTTCTGTGGCTGCCTCATGTCATAGAGATGCATCTTTATCTCCTTCTCTTTCTTTGTCTATATATAGAAATATATGTATATATATTTACATGTATGTGTGTGTGTGTGTGTAAGTATATAAACACAATTTTTTTTTTTTTTTAATAAAAAAAAAAATATATATATATATATATAAATATATATATACGTATTACGTACACTACTTTATGCGTATCTATGCAAACAACGTTCAGTCCGCAAGCTACGTGACGCCCACAACAGAATGGCTTTCAAGCATTCCTCACAGAGCACAAAGCGCCTCGTCAGAAGCACTCATCAGGCGACACTTGGATCTCCCCAAAGCACCGCGGCAACGCATCTACTGCTGGCACTCAGGGACGCAGTGCCAGGGAGATGGAGGCACCGTGATGTACGTCGAATTAACGGGCAATGTAGGTCGTGCTTATGAGGATTAGGTTGTAAGGACATCGGTTGAACGTTATTCTCTCTCTCTCTCTCTTTCTTTCTCTGTCTGTCTCTCTTTCTCTCCCTCCCACTCTCTCTCTCTCCCTCTCCCTTTCTATCTCTCTCCCTCTCTCTCTCTCTCTCTCTTCCTCTCTCTCTTTCTTTCTTTCTCTGTCTGTCTCTCTTTCTTTCTCTCCCTCCCACACTCTCTCTCTCTCTCTCTCTCTCTCTCCCTCCCTCTCTCTCTCTCTTTCTCTCTTTTCTCTCTCTCTTCTTTCCTCTCTCTCTCTCTTTCTCTTTCTTTCTCTGTCTGTCTTTCTCTCTCTCTCTATTAAAAATCTTTTGATAACACAGTTCAGATCTACACCAACAAATGATGGAACAACTACACTTTACAGCCATTTCATAATCTTAAAAAGTTACAATGTGTAATGCATATAGAGCAACTTCATGGAAATAGGTTTTGGTGAGTAAATAGATAGTTGAGAAAATGATGAATAAAGGAATTCATATCGAAAGCTTGATAGCTAGACAGACAGACAGGGATAATGAAAGAGGTAGAACAAAATAATTATATCTATATGTGTGCGTGCGTGTGTGTGTATGAATATATATATAAATATATATATATATATATATATATATATATATATATGATGTACTGTATATATAGATGTAATGTGAATACAGATGCAGATATTGCTGGATATAAATAGATAGGCAATTAAAGAGAGAATGATGAATAGATAAATAAGTAGATACTACTCTCTATATAGAGAGAGAGATAGTGGATAGGTAGGAAGAAAGAGAGATGGAGGTGATAATTAGATAAATGAATACAAAGATTTGATGAATAGCTTTATATACATATTTTGCGTGTTGCAAAGAAAATGTTTGCAACCTGATGCCCCGCCAGGAACAGCAGAGAGACGGTGGCGGCGCCGCGCCTGACGAAGCACCAACGACACCTGCGCCTAACATCCTCGGGCGATGCGTCGCTTACCTCGCCGCGAAGTCGGGTTTGGACCAGCAGTTGGAGCGCAGGCATGTTGCGTGGGTGTGGGTGTGTGTGTGTGTCGGTCTTCCGTGTGCGTGTGTGTGTTTGCGTGAATGAACTTGTGTAAACTGCCACGGCCGGGAATCGAACCCGGGTCCCTGGAATTGCGAGGCCAGTGCCCTAACCACTAGGCTACCGCGACAGCACTGTGTAAAAGGCGAATTAGCTATTTGAATAGATCATTGTAAGCTTGTGTGCGTGCGCGTGAGCGCGTGTTTGTGTGTGTGTGTGTGTGTGTGCGTGCGTGTGCGTACGTGTGCGTACGTGTGTGTGTGTGTGTGTGTCTGTGTGTGTGTGTGTGTTCGTGTGTGTGGGTGCATGTGTGTGTGAGCATGTGTACGTGTGAGTGTAATTGTGTGCATGTGCTTGCGCGCACGTGTGTATGTGTGTATGAAAGAAAAAGAAAGAAAAAGAGAAAGAGAAAGAGAAAGCGAGAGAGAGAGAACGAAAAAGAGAGAGAGAAAGAAAGAGAGATAAATAGATAGATAGAGAGAGAGAGAAAGAGAGAAAAAAGAGAGAGAAAGAGAAAAAGAAAGAGAGAGAAAGAGCAAACGAAAGAAAGAGAAAGAGAAAAGGAGAAAGAAAAAGAGAAAGCTTCACGAAAGACGATAAACCTGACCCTACACCACGCGAGGGGAAAGCCAACACGACCTTCCACTAAGCCAAGCCAAACCGCTCCCTATGATAAGAAGAAATAGGGTCAAACAGTGAATGCCAATCAGGGTAAGGGTTAGACACCGAACCTGTCATCCAGTATGGTTGTCACGCCGCCAGTGTCACGGTTGACGGGTTTATCACTCCGATAAACGTAATCAAAATCTTGCCGTTGTTTAAGAAGGTATCGTGTTGCGTTATGCATTTCACTTTATTGGTCAGGAAAGTAAATTTTCGTTGTCATTGTCTCAGTTATTATTACGGTTATTGTGATTATTATCATTAATGCAATCGTTTGTCTTGCTTCTGTCCTTATCATTGTGATTGTTATTGTTATTATTATCTTTATTGTTGTTATTATATTTACTATCATTATAGTAATAATAATAATGAGGATGATAACAGTTATAACACTGATGATGATGAAGATGATAATAATTATAATAATGATAATAAACATAATAATAATGATGATGATGATAATTATAATGATAATGAAGATGATAATAATGATAATAATCATAATTTTTGTCATCATTATCTTCACCTTCATCATTTTAATTAATATTATCATCATCATCAGTATTGTCATTATAGATAATTATCATTATCGCTCCAATTATTGTCACCATTAGTATTATCATCATCATTATTACCTTTTTCCAACAAAAATAACAAAATGATCGATTATCCAATCTTGCCTTTCCATCAGAGAGAGAGAGAAGAAAAAATATTGAAGAAACCCAAAGATAACGAAAGAGAGAAAGAAAGAAAAAAAAAAGAGAGAGAAAAAAAAAAAAAATTCAGTCATTGAAAGGTAAACGAAAAAAAAGAAAGAAATTTCCGTCATTTTATTCATGTTTTTTTTTTTTTATGAAGTATCGTGACACGAGATTAGACCGCCTGGAGTGACCTGACCTGACGTCTTAATTGGGTCAATTCGTCATCACGTTTGCGTCCTGATGTTTACGTTGTTGTGATGTTTGTGTGAGGAGTGGGGGCTGGGGGTGGGGAGAGTGGGTGAGGGAGTGGGGGGTTGAGTTGGTGTGTTGCAAAGAAAATGTTTGCAACCTAATGCCCCGCCAGGGACAGCAGAGAGACGGTGGCGGCGCCGCGCCTGACGAAGCACCAACGACACCTGCGCCTAACATCCTCGGGCGATGCGTCGCTTACCTCGCCGCGAAGTCGGGTTTGGACCAGCAGTTGGAGCGCAGGCATGTTGCGTGGGTGTGGGTGTGTGTGTGTGTGAGTCTTCCGTGTGCGTGTGGGTGTTTGCGTGAATGAACATGTGTAAACTGCCACGGCCGGGAATCGAACCCGGGTCCCTGGAATTGCGAGGCCAGTGCCCTAACCACTAGGCTACCGCGACAGTACTGAGTTAGAGGCGAATTATCTATTTGAATAGATCAT
>NC_061851.1:11533885-11544845 GCF_019202785.1 Penaeus chinensis | reverse complement strand
CTCACTCCCTCCTTCCCTTCCTCCCTCCTCTCCCAAACTCCCTCCCTCGTACCCGCCCACCCTCCCTCCTTCCCTCCTCACTCTCCCCTCCTTCCCTTCCTCCCCTCTCCCCCTACTCCCTCCCTCGCTACCCGCCCACCCTCCCTCCTTCCCCCCCTCACTCCCTCCTTACCTTCCTCCCTCCTCCCCCCCAACTCCCTCCCTCGCTACCCGCCCACCCTCCCTCCTTCCCTCCCTCACTCCCTCCTTCCCTTCCTCCCTCCTCTCCCCAACTCCCTCCCTCGCTACCCGCCCACCCTCCCTCCTTCCCTCCCTCACTCCCTCCTTCCCTTCCTCCCTCCTCTCCCCAACTCCCTCCCTCGCTACCCGCCCACCCTCCCTCCCTCCCTCCCTCACTCCCTCCTTCCCTTCCTCCCTCCTCTCCCCAACTCCCTCCCTCGCTACCCGCCCACCCCCCTCCTTCCCTCCCTCACTCCCTCCTTCCCTTCCTCCCTCCTCCCCCCAACTCCCTTCCTCGCTACCCGCCCACCCTCCCTACCAACCTTCTTCCTTCCCCCCCTCCATCCTTCCCTGCCTCCCTCCTCTCCCCAACTCCCTCCCTCGCTACCCGCCCACCCTCCCTCCTTCCCTCCCTCACTCCCTCCTTCCTTCCCTTCCTCCCTCCTCTTCCCAACTCCCTCCCTCGCTACCCGCCCACACCTCCCTACCACCCTTCTTCCTTCCCCCCCATCCCTCCCCCACCTCCATGCCCCCCCTCCCCCCTCCCCTCCCCGCCACCTACCGCGTCAACCGGACTCCCTCACGAACATCGCCAATATTGATCTTCAGGCAGACATCTGAAGCTAAACTTTGTGGTTGATTAATTTGTTCAGCTTGTTTGATTAGGATGATAGGCAGATGGATGTCGATCAGCTCTCTTCAGTCGTTTCTCTGGCTCTATTTAGTTAGCTGGCTCTATCTATTTAGCTCTTTTTATCTGGCTCTATCTATTTAGCTCTATCTATCTGGCTTTATCTATTTAGCTCATCTATCTGGTTCTATTTAGCTCTATCTATCTGTTTTTATCTATTTAGCTCTATCTATCTGGCTCTATCTATTTAGCTCTATCTATCTGGCTCTATCTATTTAGCTCTATCTATCTGACTCTGTCTATTTAGCTCTATCTATCTGACTCTATCTATTTAGCTCTATCTATCTGGCTCTATCTATTTAGCTCTATCTATCTGACTCTATCTATTTAGCTCTATCTATCTGGCTCTATCTATTTAGTTCTATTTATCTGGCTCTATCTATTTTGCTCTATATATTTGGCTTTATCTCTTTAGCTCTATTTATCTGGCTCTGCTATCTAGCGGGCCTTATCTATATAGTTCTACTTAGCTGCTCTATCTATTTAGTTCTACTTAGCTGGTTCTATCTATTCAGCAGTATTCAACTGGCTCTATCTATTTTGCTCTTACGAACTGAATCTATCTATTTAGTTGTATATAGGTGGCTCTATCTGTCTAACTGTATTTGACTGGTTCTATCAATTCAACTGTATTTAGCTGGCTCTATCTGTTAAGCTGCACTGAGTTGATTCTATCAATTTAGGTGTGTGTTTCTGATTCTATCTAATAAGCTGTATGTAATTGGCTCTACCTAATAGATAGTATTTAGCTGACTCTGTCTTATAAACTGTATTAAGCTACCTTTATCTATTGGTTGTGTCTGCCTTTCTGTTTATCAATTTGTTGTATCTTTCGTCTGTCTGCCTCTCGTTATGTGTGTGTGTCTGTATGTCTGAATGTCAGTCTGTGTAAGTATATATCAATTTATCAAGATTTACAAAGCATTATATCGTTTTCTCTCGCTTTTTCTGTCTGTCACTATCCTTCGTTATTCTCTCGTCTCTCTCTTCTATTTCCCTCCCTCTTAAAAGTTTTCTTTTTATCACAGCCTATTCCTCTTTTCCTTTTAACCCAGCTCTTCGCGCCTGCCCCCCTCCCCCCTCTACCTGGCCTTGTATCCCTTCCCCCCCCACCTTCCGCTTCGCCCTCCCTTCACCCGTCCCCTTGACCCCCCCCCCCTCCCCTCTCTCTCTTATCTTACTGGCTCTTAACTCCCCCCCTTCGCTTCCCCGTCTTCCCCTCTCCCAACTCTCCCACATTGTCCCTTCCCCAACTCCCCCCCCCCCTCCCCAACCCACAACACACGCCCTTCCCTTCACCCCAGTCCGCATCACCTCTCCTAGTCTCTCTCTCCCACTCTCTCTCTCTCTATCTATCTCTCTTCTCTCTCTCTCTCTCTCTCTCTCTCTCTCTCTCTCTCTCTCTCTCTCTTTCTCTCCCACCCTCCCACTCTCCCACTCTCCCTTTCTCCAACTCTCCCTCTCTACCACTCTCCCTCTCTCCCTCTCTACCACTCTCCCTCTCTCCCTCTCTACCACTCTCCCTCTCTCCCTCTCTCCCACTCTCCCTCTCTCCCTCTCTCCCACTCTCCCTCTCTCCCTCTCTCCCACTCTCCCTCTCTCCCTCTCTGCCACTCTCCCTCTCTCCCTCTCTACCACTCTCCCTCTCTCCCTCTCTACCACTCTCCCTCTCTCCCTCTCTACCACTCTCCCTCTCTCCCTTTCTCCAACTCTCCCTTTCTCCAACTCTCCCTCTCTACCACTCTCCCTCTCTCCCTCTCTCCCTCTCTCCCTCCCACTCCCCACCCCCTACCCCCATCCTAATCTCCCCCACCCTCCCCCTCCCTCCCTCCCTTCCCCTATCTCTTTTCTTCTCCATCCATTTACTCCAGGAAGTTAAGACTGATTATAAAAAGAAACTTTAAAACTCTTTAAAAGTATACGAAGGAGTTACCGTCCTGCTCATAGTATTAAAACTGGGAAATTTTAACCTCGTGTAATGGCGGTTATCTACCGGAACGTTTTCGATTCGTTTTCCTTTTTCCTTTTTTTTTTTTTTCTTTTTTTTTTATTCTGTTTTATTTCGTTTCTGGTTTGTTATTGTTATTTATTTTATTTTTTATGTGTTTTATCTTTTTTTTTTTTTTTCTTTTTTGGTGTTTTATTTTATTTCTGTTTTTCATTGTTTTTCTTTTCTTTTTATTGTGTATTTCATTTTTGTTTATTTTTTACTTAATTTTTTATGTTTTATCTAATTCTTTTTTGTCCAATTTTTATTTCATTTTTTGCATTGTTTTCAATTTATTTTCTATGTGTTTTATCTTATTCTTTGTTTTTTACTTCGTGTATTGTCTTATTTGTTTCTGTATTCAATTTTCTTTATTTTACTTTTTATTAATTCTGTTTTTTTCTATTTTCTGCTTCTATTTTTATTTATGCTATTTTCTTTATTAATTTTGTTTAATTGTTGTTATTCTATTCTATCTTATTTGTTTTCATCTTTATCTGTATCTTTTCTTTTTTTTCTTTTATTTGTGTTTTATTTTCATAAGTTTTTGTTCTTTTCTTTTCTTGTTCTTTTATTTTATATTTTTTCCCTTTCTTTGTATATTCTTTTTTCCTTGTAATTTTTTTTTCCTTTTCTCTTTTTTTTTTCTTTTTTTCTTTTTGTTCTTTCTTTTTATCGATTTTTTCCCTTTCCTTTTTTTTGTTTTGCTTTTTTTCTTTTCGAATTTTTCCTTTCTGTTTTTTTTTTTCGATTTCGTTTTCCTTCATATTCTTTTGCTTCAATATTTGCATTCCTTTTTTGGGCGAAGGTGAGGATAGGGAAGGGAGGAAGAGAGGAAGGAAAGGGGGATGTACAAGGGAGGGGGAGGAAGAGGGGAAAGAAGGAAAACGGAAGGAGAGAAGGAAAGAAGGAAGGAGGGAAGGAAGGAAGGAAGGAAAACGAAAGGAGAAAAGGAAAGAAGGAAGGAGGGAAGGAAGGAAGGAAGGAAGGAAGGAAGAGAGGAAGGAAGGAAAACGGAAGGAGAGAAGGAAAGAAGAAGGAAAGAAGGAGTGAAGGAAGGAAGGAAAGAAAGAAGGGAGAAGGAAAGAGGGTGGAAGGAAGGAAGGTGAGAAGGGAGGAAAGAAGAGGGGAGGAAGGAAATAAAAAAGGAAAGAAAAGAAAGAAGAAAAGGAAAAGGAGGGAAAGAAACGTATATCATAATTGTCTTTCTGATTTATCTATTTTACTTTCTTTTTTTTTCTTTCTTTTTTCTTTCTTTTTTTTTTCCTTTCTTTCGCAAATGTTTGTTCGTTAAGAGCCGACAGTTCACGAGCGATTTCACTTTCCTTCATATTCTTTCTTTCAATATTTGCATTCCTTTTTTGGCGAAGGTGAGGATAGGGAAGGGAGGAAGAGAGGAAGAAAAGGGCGTGTAGAAAGGAGGAGGGAGGGAGGGAGGGAGGGAGGGAGGGAGGAAGGGAGGAAGGAAAGAAGGGAGGGAGGGAGGAAGGAAAGAAGGGAGGGAGGAAGGGATGGATGGAGGGAGGGAGGGAGGGAGGGAGGGAGGGAGGGAGGGAGAGAGGGAGGAAGGAGAAGGAAGAGAAGGCGTATGAGGAAGGAGGAAGGAAGGAGATAAGGAAAACAAGAAGACGAAGGAATGAATGTAGGAAGAAAGAGGAGATGCGAGTAAAAGAAAAAAAGGAGAGGAAAGTGAGATAGAAAAAGGAAGTGCGAGTAATAGGGAAGAAGTGAGGAAGAGCGGGGGAAAAAGGGAGGAAAGAAGGAGAGTAATAAAAAAAGAAAAATGTAAAACAGAAATAAAAACAGAAAGAGTAATAAAGCCTCCGCGCCAAAGGCAGACGAGGACGGGGAGATGAAGACGCGAGGGATGCTGAGCGACGCAAACACTCGAGCAGCGACGCTCTCGCCAGTCAGGGTCACGTCACTGGGCGAGTGTCATGTCACTGAGCAAGGGTCATGTCACTGAGCGAGGGTCATGTCACTGAGCGAGGGTCATGTCACTGGGGTCATGTCACTAGGCGAGGGTCATGTCACCAGGAGAGGGTCATGTCACTAGACGAGGGTCATGTCACTGGGCGCGGGTCATGTCACTAGGCGAGGGTCATATCACTAGGCGAGGGTCATGTCACTGGGCGAGTATCATGTCACTAGGAGAGTCATGTCACTAAGCGAGGGTCATGTCACTAGGAGAGTCATGTCACTAAGCGAGGATCATGTCACTAGGAGAGGGTCATGTCACTAGACGAGGGTCATGTCACGGGACGCGGGTCATGTCACTAGGCGAGGGTCATATCACTAGGCGAGGGTCATGTCACTGGGCGAGTGTCATGTCACTAGGAGAGTCATGTCACTAGGCGAGTGTCATGTCACTAGGAGAGTCATGTCACTAGGCGAGTGTCATGTTACTGGGCGCGGGTCATGTCACAAGGCGAGGGTCAAATCACTTGGTGAGGGTCATGTCACTGGGCGAGTGTCTTGTCACTAGGAGAGTCATGTCACTAAGCGAGGGTCATGTCACTAGGAGAGGGTCATGTCACTAGACGAGGGTCATGTCACTAGGCGAGGGTCATGTCACTAGGCGAGGGTCATGTCACTAGGCGAGGGTCATGTCACTAGGCGAGGGTCACGTCATTAGGAGAGTGTCATGTAACTAGGCGAGGGTCATGTCACTTGGCGAGGGGCATGTTACTGGGCGAATGTCATGTCACTATGCGAGGGTCATGTCACTAGGCGAGGGTCACGTCACTAGACGAGGGTCATGTCCCTGGGTAAGTGTCATGTCACTAGGTGAGGGTCATGTCACTAGGCGAAGGCCATGTCACTGGGCGAGTTTCATGGCACTAGGCAAAGGTCACGTCACTAGACGAGGGTCATGTCATGTCACTAGGCGAGGGTCATGTCACTAGGCGAGGGTCATGTCACTGGGCGAGTTTCATGGCACTAGGCAAAGGTCACGTCACTAGACGAGGGTCATGTCATGTCACTAGGCGAGGGTCATGTCACTAGGCGAGGGTCATGTCACTGGGCGAGTTTCATGGCACTAGGCAAAGGTCATGTCACTAGGCGAAGGCCATGTCACTAGGCGAGGGTCATGTCACGCACATCGACGAGGTCTGTTCTGATGATGGTGATAATGACGATAGTAATTATGTTCGGAAGAAAAGTCACAGAACGAGTAATCATGATCATAGTGATAATAATTAATGGTAGTGATGATAGTAATTATAATACGAGGAATAGCGTCAGAACTAGGATAGAAGGTAATGAAATGAGGATGATAATAAGAAAAAGATTAGAACTGGTAATTATGATAGTCTTGATGATAATTATGATAAGAAGAAAAGTATTAGAGCTAGCAATCCTGATAATAGTGTAATGACAATAATGACAATGATTATGATAAAATCAAGTATTAGAACAAGTAGTCATGATAATTCTGATAATCCTGATAATCATGATGGGAGAACAAGAATGAGAATAAGAAAATAGCAAAAAATAAGAATGACAATAAGAATAAGAGTACCAATAAGAATAAGAATTATAAAAAAAAACAAACGAAAATGAAAATAAAAATGACAAGAATAATAAGAACAAGCATATCAATATTAATGATAACAAAAACAATGGAGACGAAACAAGAGCGTATCACCGAATCGCGACAGACCGACTTAACGAAACCAGAACCGGCACAGTGGTTCTACCTTAGACGGATTCGCATAGTAAGCAAGGGCCTGTGATTGAGTGGCATTTTCAATCTCACTTTCGACACTCTGCCTCCCCTCTTTCGCCTCCCCTCACTCCTCTCTCCTCTTCCCGGTCCCCGTCTCTGGTGTTCTCTCCTCCTCTCCTCATATCTTCCTCTGTCTTCCATTCCCATCCCTTCCCTTATTCCTGTCTCCTCTTCCCATCCCTTTCAACTTACTTCTGTCTCCCATTCTCTTTCCTTCCTATTCCCCTCTCTTTATCCCCTCACTCCTATCTCCTTTTCCCGTCTCCCCTTTGTCTCCTCTTCCCATCCTTCCCTTTCCTCCTGTCTCCTCTTCCCATCCCTCCTCTTTATCCCTATTTCCTCTTCCCACCTCTTCCCTTACTTCTCTCCTATTCCCATTCCTTTCCCTCATTCCTATCCCCCCTTTTCATCTCCTCTCTGTCTTCCTCTACCCCTCTACCTCCCTCTCTCTTCGCCTTCTTCCCCTCAATTCCTCTCATTCCTCTTACCTCTTCCTTTCTCTCTCTGGTACCTCTTTCCCCTCTTCCTTCCTTCTTTCTGCCACTTTCTACCCCTCTCTTCCCCTCTCCATCTTCGTCATTCACCCATCTCTTCCCCATTTTTTCATTCATCCTTCTAATCTTTCTTTGTCTCTTTTATTTGTTTCTTAGCTTCCGTCTTTTACCTCTCCCTGTCTCATTTATCATTCCCTATTCTTTTTCCTTCTCTATCCTTTTCTTTTCCTTTCTTTCCCCTTTTTTTCCCCTTCTCTCTACCCTCTTTCTCCTTCCTTTATATTTCCTCTACCTCTTTCCTCCTCTTCCTCTTCATCTTAAACCTCTTCTTCCTCTTCCTTTATCTTCTTTATTCACCCAACCTTTACAACTCCTCTTCCTCTTCCCCTTCCTCTATCTTCCTCTTCCATTTCCTTCATCTCCTTTATTCACCCAATCTTTCCAACTCCTCTTCCTCTTCCTCTTCCACTTCCTCTCTCTTCCTCTTCCCCTTCTTCTCCCTTCCTCTTCCTCTTCTTCTCTCTTGGTCGTCCACTTCCTCTCTCTTCCTCTTCGATTTCCTTCACCTCCTTTATTCACCCAACCTTCCCAACTCCTCTTCCTCTTCCTCTTCCACTTCCTCTCTCTTCCTCTTCCCCTTCTTCTCTCTTCCTCTTCCCCTTCCTCTCTCTTCCTCCTCTTGCTCTTCCACTTCCTCTCTATTCCTCCTCCTGCTCTTCCACTTCCTCTCTCTTCCTCTTCCATTTCCTTTATCTCCTTTATTCACCCAACCTTCCCAACTCCTCTTCCTCTTCCTTTTCCTCTTCCACTTCCTCTCTCTTCCTCTTCCCTTTCTTCTCCCTTCCTCTTCCCCTTCTTCTCTCTTCCTCTTCCCCTTCCTCTCTCCTCTTCCTCTTGCTCTTCCCCTTCCTCTCTCTTCCTCTTCCATTTCCTTTATCTCCTTTATTCACCCTAACCTTCCCAACTCCTCTTCCTCTTGCCCCTTCCCTCTCCCACCCCCAGCGCCGAGGAGATCTGGCAGGGGGAAGATAGTGTCACGCGGGTGAGGATTCAGTCTGTACCGAGGGATGAGTTTGTGATGACTGAGATTGTGGTGATGAAGGTGATGCTCGTGATGAGTGGTGTAACTGAGCCAAATCAATCACGAACTAAAAATAAAGTTGTAAAAATGGGAGAACTTGCAAATACGAAAAAAATTATATCAAAATTGTATATAAACGTATGGGCACGCTCGCACGCACACGCACATACATGTGTGTGTGTGTATATGCGTATCAATATATATATATATATATATATATATATATATATATATATATATCTAACTAAAATAAACACATTCTCATCCATCCCCCATCCACTCCATCCCCCCCCCCCCCCAAAAAAAAAAAATCCTGTGGGACAAAAAGAGAAGTAAAGATGTTTTCGAAAAGACAGAATTAATAGATGCGGGACCTCTCTCTCGCTCTCGTTATCTCTCCCTCCCTCCCTCTCTCTATCTATCTCTATCTCTATCTCTATCTCTATCACTATCTTTCTTTCTCTCTCTCTCTCTCTCTCTCTCTCTTTTTCTCTTTCTCTCTCTCTCTCTCTCTCACTCTTTCTCTCTCTCCCTCCCTCCCTCCCTCCCTCCCTCCCTCCCTCCCTCCCTCTCTCTCTCTCTGACGCTTTCATGAAGGGAGTTGAACCTTGACTTGCTTTGGAGTGGTCGGGGTAAGGGGAGAAAGAGGGTGAGAATAGGAAGGGAAGGAGGGAGGGGAGGATGGGGAGAAGTGAGGGACGGAGAGTGAGAGTGGGGAGGAAAGGAGATGAAGGAGTACGGGGAGAGAGAGATGAGGGGAGATAGAGGGTGAGAATAGGGAGGGGAGAAGGGGCGAGAGGGTGAGAAGTAGTAAGAGGAGGAAGAGGAAAGACAGTGATCAGGATGAGGGAGAAGGCGAAGAAGAAAAGAAAGGAAAGGGGTGGTGATGGGAGAAGGAAAGGGAGAGAAGAAGGGGCGAAGTGAGGAGAAAAGAGGAAAGGAAATAGGTTAGTAGAGGATGAAGGAAGATGAGGAAAAAGAGAGGAATAGGAGAATATAAGGAGAAAAATAGGGAGAAGCAGGAGAGAGGAGGACGAGGGGAAAGAGAGAAGGGAGTGGGAGAATGAGAGAGAGGAAAGAAATGGAGGAGAATTGGGAGAAGGGAGAGGGGGAGAAGCTAAAGAGGAGGAGTGACAGAAGGAAGGATAGGAGAGAAAGATAACAGAAAGGCATGAAGGAAGGGAAGGAGAAGGGAAAAGAAGAGGAGAGAACCTGAAAGGAACCAAGAAGGAAGAACAAGAGAAAGAAGAAAAAAGAGAAAGAAAAAAGAGAGAAAAGGAAGATAAAAAAGAAAAAACGAAGATAAGCAATTTGGGGAAATAAACAAAACTGAAGCTAAAAACAAAACAAAACAAAAGATATTGAAAGATTATACGCAAGGCGAATGAGGGACGTCGATGGATAACACGTAGATTAGGGATTAGGGATTTAGGGATCAGGACCGCCGCGAGTGATTAATTGGAAGACGAAACGATGATAAAAACTCAACTTGCTTTGTTGAAATCTTAAACAAAACAAAACAAAACAAAAACAGGATTATATTCCAAGATCGGTAATAGTTCTCAATTAGACACGAGTTTTACCATAACAAAGGCGTAAATTATTCTAATTCACTTATCTTATTTGGTCTCACGTAAATAGGGGAAATGTTAATAAATCTTAATTGATATCAATTTAGAGCATTATCGGATTTAGATTAATTACAATGATTTCTTTGCCTTTTATCTCTTTTTTTTAGATCTCCAATTAACACGTGAAAACTTTTATTAAATCATAAATATCTGTTTGATAAATTTTATTAACCGACTGAATTAGTCAATACTTTTCATTAGACTCTTAATTCATATTTGAATTTTCCCTTGATTGTCCATTAAACTATTATCACTACAATTTATATCTCATTAAAAAAAAAAACATGCAATGTAACTCTGAATGCAATGAATCACTAACAACAATCAAATATCATGAAATAATTTTGTTCGTGATTATTTGATCAAAAGAGAGAACTAATTGTGAATTTTTATTTTTTTGTTTTCTCTAATAGATCTTAATGTATAAAGCAACATTAAAATTAATTGCATTAGACTAGTTACATGGCTGTGTACTATTTATCATATTTCCTACATATACACCACGATATATAATACACTTTGACTGTATTAGTGTAGTTATATGCCTGTTATATCCTTCTGTTATACATACGACAGTTTCTAAATACATCCTCTATATATATATATATATATATATATATATATATATATATATATATATATCATAATATACAAGACAGCTAATCCGAAATCGATTATATTTAGACTAATTATATGCTTGTATGCTTGTGTATCCGGTATCAGCGAACATAACAGTATTGTCAGCAGAGGCATTAACAGCAGATTATAGATGACCGGTCAGCAGGAAGAGGATAAGAGCACTGAGTTCTATCTATGCTGAAGAGACTGCTCTGTTAATGCTGAATACATCGTTATATGCATCGGTATTCTGTCAACATGGGATAACGCTTGATTATGGCTGGTAATATTCAAAAGGGATTTATTTTCGTCTGATTTTTCTTATGGCATTTATGTGGAGGAATTCGTCATGGGGTTTAGATTCAAAACGCGTTTTTATGGCAAGGTAAAATGTTTATACTAAAAGGAAATCTTGTGTTCGGTGACCTGTGATCAACTGACCAAAACTCGGAATATTTAATATCTATATTTTCCTCGATGATGGTGCTTAGAGTCTGTGCGTCTAGATG
>NC_061851.1:11528885-11531385 GCF_019202785.1 Penaeus chinensis | reverse complement strand
TGTGTTTGTTTGTGTGTGTGTGTGTGGTAGAAATATCCACAATGTAAAACTAGATTTATTGAAAATGAGACAAAAGTTTCCGAAACTGTTGTCTCACTTTTAATAAATCTAGTTTTACATTGTGTTTTTTTTTTACCATAGTTTCAACACGATAGAGTGTTTTCACTATTCATATATATACATTTGCATACAAATACATTTTCTCTCTCTCTCTCTCTCTCTCCCTCTCTCTCTCTCTCTCTCTCTCTCTCTCTCTCTCTCTCTCTCTCTCTCTCTCTCTCTCTCTCTCTCTCTCTCTCTCTCTCTCTCTCTCTCTCTCTGTCTCTCTCCCTCCCCCCCCCTCTCTCTCTCTCTCTCTCTCTCTCTCTCTCTCTCTCTCTCTCTCTCTCTCTCTCTCTCTCTCTCTCTCTCTCTCTCTCTCTCTCTCTCTCTCTCTCTCACACACACACACACAAACACACACACACACACACACATATATAAATAAATAAATAATACAAACACACACACACACACACACACACACACACACACACACACACATATATGTATATATATATATATATATATATATATATATATATATATATATATATATATATGTATATATATATATATGTATATATATATGTATATGTGTATATATGTATATATATATATATATATAAACGCAGTGCCGCTTTAAAAACAAACATCCCGGACCTTAAACACATTAAGGACCTGACAATCGGCAATACGCAATTTCTACATCGACGTCCGCCACGGAATACTTTATTGGCACCGCCTCGTATGGCACCGCATGGCACCCGTTGTCCCGACTTCGACATTATGGTAATTCCGGCGTAACTGAATATGGATTCAAGCATCTATTATTCCTAGTTAATTCACTCATTTTGATTCCTCATGATATCGGGTTTTAATCATTCGCATTCCAATTTGCAACTGGCAGAGCGTGACATTGGCACTGGCCAGGGAGGATTTGCCGAAAAAAAAATGTTATTCGTTGGAATATTTTGTTTCTGCGTTTTTTTTTTTTGTGTGTGTCTTTTTTTTTTTAGAATTTGAAATGATTATTGCATTCAAATAATTTTAATTATTATTATAATATTACAAGGATTACTCGTTTTTCAAATTTTCTTTTGGCTTCTGTGTGTGTTTGTTTATGTATATCTAGGCACGATAGATTGATATGTAGGCCCGATAGATTGGTCGGTAGATAGATAGATAGAGAGAGAGAGAGAGAGAGAGAGAGAGAGAGAGAGAGAGAGAGAGAGAGGTAATCAGACAGTTAGATAGAAAGATAGACAAGCAGACAGACAAACAGACAAACATACAGACAGGTACCCCAACCACCTCTCAAACCTAGACCACCCACATAACCCAATCAACCAATCCTCACAATCCCCAATCTGTCCTTCTCATAGCCATCCCTAATCACCAATCCTTGTCAATCATTACATCCTCTCCTTCTGATACCAACCATCCCATCAGATTGACGTATTGACAGCTGACACAGCCATGACACGTCTATCAATAGATATCAGGCGAACAACAGCGTGTCATAAAACCGGTGGATGAGTATCTCTGTGCTGCCGGGGCTCGGTGTCTGATATATGAATCTATTGATGAATGATTAATATTTTGATGAATGATGAATATTTTGATGAATGATGAATGATGAATGTATTGGTGGATGATGAAGAGATTGATGAATGAGGAATGATGAAGGCATTGATGCATGATGAACATAATGATGAATGATGGATATATTGGTGAATGATGAATATATTGAAGGATGAATATATGGATGAATGATGAATATGATGATGAATAATGAATATAATGATAAATATACTGATGAATGATGAAGATACTGATGAATGATGAAAATACTGAATGATGAATATAATGATAAATATACAGATGAATGATAAAAATACTGAATAATGAATATATGGATGAATGTATTCACTGAATGCGAAAACTGATTAGGGTTGAATGAGCGAATCCATTCAAAGTTTTAATCGGAGTTTAGGAAATGACATGCATGGTAGTCGATGAACGGGAAATGGGACAGGAGTGAACAAGTGCGATATGAATCACGTTTAAAAAGATATAGAGATGCAGGAAGTATTAATGTTTGGAGCATGGTAGATATAAATCAATGGTTGTCTTTGAATATAAGTTCATAATTACGTAAACTTAAAAATTGTACTGATATTGTTAAAGATTTGAGGGTGATAGATACATGTCAATGACTGAACAATGAAATATATAAAATAATGACAAAATACTGATGAAAATCCATAAATAAACAAACAAAGGCATAACCCAATAAACGAAAGAATAGAATAAGGCAAATATCACAAAAATTGACGAATGAATAGAAGGGATAAAGATAATTAAACACTCAACCAACATTCTTTACGCCCGCATCTATCGTCCCTCATCATTCTATCGCCAGCATGATTCTACTCCCCTCCCCCTTCCCCTCACCGCC
>NC_061851.1:11518885-11526385 GCF_019202785.1 Penaeus chinensis | reverse complement strand
TCCCTTACCCTCAGCCCTCCTCTTCCCTTACCCTCAGCCCTCCTCTTCCCTTACCCTCAGCCCTCCTCTTCCCTTACCCTCATCCTCCTCTTCCCTTACCCTCAGCCCTCCTCTTCCCTTACCTCAGCCCTCCTCTTCTCTTACCCTCAGCCCTCCTCTTCCCCTTTCCCTCAGCCTCCTCTTCCCTTACCCTCAGCCTCCTCTTCCCTTACCCTCACCCTCCTCTTCCCTTACCCTCACCCTCCTCTTCTCTTACCCTCAGCCCTCCTCTTCCCTTACCTCAGCCCTCCTCTTCTCTTACCCTCAGTCCTCCTCCCTCCTCAGCCTCCCTCTTACCCCTTTCCCTCAGCCCTCCTCTTCCCTTACCCTCAGCCCTCCTCTTCCTTACCTAGCCCTCCTCTTCCTTACCCTCAGCCCTCCTCTTCCCTTCCCTCAGCCCTCCTCTTCCCTTACCCTCACCCTCCTCTTCCCTTACCCTCAGCCCTCCTCTTCCCTTTCCCTCAGCCCTCCTCTTCCCTTACCCCCCAGCCTCCTCTTCTCTTACCCTCAGCCCTCCTCTTCCCTTACCCTCAGCCCTCCTCTTCTCTTACCCCTCAGCCCTCCTCTTCCCTTACCCTCAGCCCTCCTCTTCTCTTACCCTCAGCCCTCCTCTTCCCTTACCCTCAGCCCTCCTCTTCCTTACCCTCAGTCCTCCTCTTCCCTTACCCTCAGCCCTCCTCTTCCCTTACCCCCAGCCCTCCTCTTCTCTTACCCTCAGCCCTCCTCTTCCTTACCCTCAGCCTCCTCTTCTCTTACCCTCAGCCCTCCTCTTCCCTTACCCTCAGCCTCCTCTTCCTTACCCTCAGCCCTCCTCTTCTCTTACCCTCAGCCCTCCTCTTCCCTTACCCTCAGGCCCTCCTCTTCTCTTACCCTCAGCCCTCCTCTTCCTTACCCTCACCCTCCTCTTCCCTTACCCTCACCCCTCCTCTTCCCTTACCCTCAGCCCTCCTCTTCTCCTTACCCTCAGCCCTCCTCTTCTCTTACCCTCAGCCCTCCTCTTCCCTTACCCTCAGCCCTCCTCTTCTCTACCCCTCAGCCCTCCTCTTCCCTTACCCTCAGCCCTCCTCTTCTCTTACCCCTCAGCCCTCCTCTTCCCTTACCCTCAGCCCTCCTCTTCTCTTACCCTCAGCCCTCCTCTTCCCTTACCCTCACCCCTCCTCTTCCCTTACCCTCACCCTCCTCTTCCCTTACCCTCAGCCCTCCTCTTCCTTACCCTCAGCCTCCTCTTCTCATTACCCTCAGCCCTCCTCTTCCCTTACCTCAGCCCTCCTCTTCTCTTACCCTCAGCCCTCCTCTTTCCTTACCCTCAGCCCTCCTCTTCTCTTACCCTCAGCCCTCCTCTTCCCTTACCCTCAGCCCTCCTCTTCCCTTACCCTCAGCCTCCTCTTCCCTTACCTCAGCCCTCACTCTTCCTTACCCTCAGCCCTCCTCTTCCCTTACCCTCAGCCCTCCCTCTCCTTACCCTCAGCCCTCCTCTTCCCTTACCCTCAGCCCTCCTCTTCCCTTACCCTCAGCCTCCCTCTTCCCTTACCCTCAGCCTCCTCTTCTCTTACCCTCAGCCCTCCTCTTCCCTTACCCTCAGCCCTCCTCTTCTCTTACCCTCAGCCCTCCCCCCCCCCTCTTCCTTACCCTCAGCCCTCCTCTTCCCTTACCCTCAGTCCTCCTCTTCCCTTACCCTCAGCCCTCCTCTTCCTTACCCTCAGCCCTCCTCTTCTCTTACCCTCAGCCCTCCTCTTCCCTTACCCTCAGCCCTCCTCTTCCCTTACCCTCAGTCCTCCTCTTCCTTACCCTCAGCCCTCCTCTTCCCTTACCCTCAGCCCTCCTCTTCTCTTACCCTCAGCCCTCCTCTTCCCTTACCCTCAGCCCTCCTCTTCTCTTACCCTCAGTCCTCCTCTTCCCTTACCCTCAGCCCTCCTCTTCCCTTACCCTCAGCCCTCCTCTTCCCTTACCCTCAGCCCTCCTCTTCCCTTACCCTCAGCCCTCCTCTTCCCTTACCCTCAGCCCTCCTCTTCCCTTACCCTCAGCCCTCCTCTTCCCTTACCCTCAGCCCTCCTCTTCCCTTACCCTCAGCCCTCCTCTTCCCTTACCCTCAGCCCTCCTCTTCCTTACCCTCAGCCCTCCTCTTCTCTTACCTCGCCCTCCTCTTCCCCTTTCCCTCAGCCCTCCTCTTCCCCTTACCCTCAGACCCTCCTCTTCCCTTACCCTCAGCCCTCCTTTCTCTTACCCTCAGCCCTCCTCTTCCCTTACCCTCAGCCCTCCTTCTTCTTTACCCTCAGTCCCCTCTTCCCTTACCCTCAGCCTCCTCTTCCCTTACCCTCAGCCCTCCTTCTCTTACCCTCAGCCCTCCTCTTCCCTTACCCTCAGCCCTCCTCTTCTCTTACCTCAGCCCTCCTCTTCCCTTACCCTCAGCCCTCCTCTTCCCTTACCCTAGCCCTCCTCTTCTCTTACCTCAGCCCTCCTCTTCCCCACCCCTCAGCCCTCCTCTTCTCTTACCCTCAGCCCTCCTCTTCCCTTACCCTCACCCCTCCTCTTCCTTTTCCCTCACCCCTCCTCTTCCCTTACCCTCAGCCCTCCTCTTTTCTTACCCTCAGCCCTCCTCTTTCTTACCCTCAGCCCTCCTCTTCCCTTACCCTCAGCCCTCCTCTTCTCTTACCCTCAGCCCTCCTCTTCCCTTACCCTCAGCCCTCCTCTTCTCTTACCCTCAGCCCTCCTCTTCCCTTACCCTCAGCCCTCCTCTTCTCTTACCCTCAGCCCTCCTCTTCCCTTACCCTCACCCCTCCTCTTCCCTTACCCTCACCCCTCCTCTTCCCTTACCCTCAGCCCTCCTCTTCTCTTACCCTCAGCCCTCCTCTTCTCTTACCCTCAGCCCTCCTCTTCCCTTACCCTCAGCCCTCCTCTTCTCTTACCCTCAGCCCTCCTCTTCCCTTACCCTCAGCCCTCCTCTTCTCTTACCCTCAGCCCTCCTCTTCCCTTACCCTCAGCCCTCCTCTTCTCTTACCCTCAGTCCTCCTCTTCCCTTACCCTCAGCCCTCCTCTTCCCTTACCCTCAGCCCTCCTCTTCTCTTACCCTCAGCCCTCCTCTTCCCTTACCCTCAGCCCTCCTCTTCTCTTACCCTCAGCCCTCCTCTTCCCTTACCCTCAGCCCTCCTCTTCCCTTACCCTCAGCCCTCCTCTTCTCTTACCCTCAGCCCTCCTCTTCCCTTACCCTCAGCCCTCCTCTTCTCTTACCCTCAGCCCTCCTCTTCCCTTACCCTCATCCCTCCTCTTCTCTTACCCTCACCCCCTCCTCTTGTGAGGGTGAGGGGAGGGGAGGGTGTGAGGGGAAGGGGAAGGGAAGGGGTGTGCGTGAGGGAGGGGAGGGGGTGAGGGTAAGGGGAAGAGGAGGGGGTGAGGGTAAGGGAAGAGGAGGGGTGAGGGTAAGGGGAGAGGAGGGGTGAAGGTAAGGGGAGGAGAGGGGTGAGGGTGATGGGATGGGAAGGGGTGAGGGGAAGGGGAAGAGGAGGGGGTGAGGCGAAGGGGAAGAGGAGGGGGTGAGGGTAAGGGGAAGGGAAGGGGTGAGGTTAAGGGGAAGGGAAGGGGTGAGGTTAAGGGGAAGGGAAAGGGTGAGGGTTAGGGAAGAGGAGGGGGTGAGGGTAAGGGAAGAGGAGAGGTAAGGGGAGGGAGGGGAGGGGTGAGAGCAAGGGGAGGGGAGGGGTAGAGGGGGACAGAAGATGAGAAGGGGGAGAGAGGCACAGAAGAGGGGAGATGAGGAAAGGGGAACATACGAGGCGAGGGTAGTAGAGAGGAACAGAAGGAAATTGGGAGAGGGCAACAGAAGAGGGGAGAGGGGAGCAGGAAAAGGGAGAAGGGGGGAGGGGAACAGAAGAGGAATAGGTGGAGAGAGGAACTGAATAGAAAGAAGGAAAGAGGAACAGAAGAGGGGAGTGGATGAGAGGAGAGAAGAACAGAGGAAGGGAGAAGGGGAGAAGAGGACAGAGTAGAAAGGAGGAAAGAGATACAGAAGAGGGGAAGTGAGGAAGGGAGAAGAGAAGAGGGGAGCAGAGCAGGAGAGAGAGCTAAAGGGGAGGGACAAGGGGAGAAGAAGAAGAGGTTCCTAAGCGCTTTAGAAGGCGGGAGAGAGAGAGAAAGAGAAAGAGAAGGGAGGGGTGAGGAGTAGGGGGTGGAAGGGGGAGACCGAGGTTTGTTTCGCTTGGGTTATAATTTAGTTTTTTTTTCTCTCTTTCTATCGTTTTGATTTTTTTCTTGTTTCTATTCTGCTATTTCATTTTTCTTTTCCCTTCGCTTGTTTCTACATTCCATTATCTCTTCTCTTCCTTCCTTTCCTTCTTTCACTGTCGTTTTGTTCCATCTCTCTCTCTCTCTTTCTCTCTTTCTCTCTTTCTCTCGCTCTCTCGCTCTCTCGCTCTCTGGCTTTCTTGCTCTCCCTCTCGCTCTCTCTCTCACTCTCTCTCTCTCGCTCTCTCTCGTTCTATCTCTCTCTCTCTCTCTCCCTCTCTCTCTCTCTCTCTCTCTCTCTCTCTCTCTCTCTCTCTCTCTCTCTCTCTCTCTCTCTCTCTCTCTCTCTCTCTACTTTCCTTTCTCTCCCATCCTCTTTCCCTCTTCCCTTTTTCCTGCCTTTCCCTCTCCCACTCCCTCCCTCTCCTTCTCGCCCTCTCCCTTTCCCTCTTTCTTCCTCTCCTTCTCCCTCTCCCACTCCCTCTCCCTTTTTCTCCTTCCTCTTTTGTTCTTCGATAAACAATAGTGTCGTTGCGGGTTCTCGGTTCTTTTCGGATTCTGAGATCTCTCCCGCTCGCTCTCTCTCTCTCTCTCTCTCTCTCTCTCTCTCTCTCTCTCTCTCTCTCTCTCTCTCTCTCTCTCTCTCTCTCTCTCTCTCTTTCTCTCTCTCTCTACCTCTCTCTCTCTCTCTCTCTCTCTCTTTCTCTCTCTCTCTCTCTCTCTCTCTCTCTCTCTCTCTCTCTCTCTCTCTCTCTCTCTCTCTCTCTCTCTCTCTCTCTCTCTCTCTCGCTCTCTCTCTCTCAATATCACTTTACCGAATCTGTTTGCCTTCTGGAAGCATCCGATTCTCCTTGGTTTGGGTCAGATTCCTTTTCTGTTCATCGCACAAGATCCTTTTACATATAACGTAGGATGTGTGTGTGTGTGTGTGTGTGTGTGTGTGTGTGTGTGTGCAAGAGGACCTAAAGGGTACTGTATAAATATCCTTAGTGTGTATATTTTTATCTACAATATCCTATTTTCCTTAAAAAAAATATATATATATTCGATTTTAGTTCCTACTGTAAACAGGATCCCACGAAAGACCTCTTTAGCAATAAGTGAAGGATATTCTTACAGGATCCTCCGCCAGCATCCCACACCCACAAGCAGAGTTGCCATTGAAATTTCCACAAAACCGCTAGACTGGACTTGCAAAAGAGACTCTTCTTGTTAAAAAGGACTTGAAAAATCGCTAAATATAGAGTAAACTTTCGCTAGAATGACAACACTGCCCACAAGAGGGTCGACTGCGTTTAATTTCAAGAAAAATAAAAACTGGCAACTCACTCCGGGCGGTGGCATACTCCGATACTTTTTTTTTAATATTTTTTGTCGGTTTGTTTATTTGCTTTTCTTTTTAGTTGATACGTAATACACATGCTTAGATATGTCTGCAATTTTTTAAAACTTTAATAAAGTATAATTACTGTTTTACAACACTTTTTTTCAGAAGAGAATTAGCGAATCAGAGTCCTCCAGTTCTGCCAGTTGTGCTTTTCCTGAGATTGGGCGGAGACCAGGCGGGCATCTTAAATCTACGAAGAAGATGGGAAAGGTCTCGAAAGAAGATTGGGGCGATACAAAAATAAAGGATACCATAAGGATTATGAAAGAGGCTAAGAGAGGACGTCGGAAGAGCGGAGAAAAGGATATACATACACATATACATATATATATATTTATATATATATATGGATATCAGATATATATATTATATATATACTAAAAAATACGACTGCATTCGCGATGATTTTCTTTATATTAGGGATTTGTATTACTAAACAAATGAATAACATTTTGCCTCAGTCATTCACGACGCACACCGATTTTTCAAAAAAATCCACTGACACGCGCAGACACCCCCTCCCCCCTCCTACATCCACACACCCCTCCCCCTCCCCCTTCCCCTCCCCCGCCAGCCACACGCACATGCACGCACACCAAATATCACGGCCCAGCGCACTTAGCGGGGACAGTCAAAGCCGATCTCTCATCGACTGTCGACATGGCTCAAGCTTCGGAGGGTTAACATGGGAAATTGGCGGAATGAACCTTATTGACACACTGACGTCGACGGGGAACATATTGCTTATGCAAAACGCCGGGATAGGATCGAGTCGCATCAAGGGGCGTTGACGAAGGGCAGTCCGGGCTGAACCCGATTGTCTTTTGTTTTCTGGGGAGAGAAGGGAGGGAGGGAGGAGAGAGGGAGGGAGGGAGGGAGGGAGAGAGAGAGAGAGAGAGAGAGAGAGAGAGAGAGAGAGAGAGAGAGAGAGAGAGAGAGAGAGAGAGAGAGAGAGAGAAAATACTATTAGATATTACAGCGCACTCCGAAATCCGAACACTCTGCTTCACTGCCAACCAACTAACAAAATACAAACAAATAACTATATGTATTTCCAGACACACGCCTAACAAACAAACACACAAACAAACAAAACCAGTGACTCGCAGATTTTGGTCCATAAATCCCATAAAGAGGACGATTTCTTCCTCTCAAATGAAGTAATTTGTGAGGCTGACATCCCATTCCTCGGTCTGTCTCGTGCCTTGCTTGAAGCCCGGATCGAGACGTCAGAACAGAACCTGAAGGAATGAGGGAAGAAAAGGGTTTAGAAATAAATAATGAATAATGCATATAGGAGTATCACAAAAATAAACACGTAGATGAAGAGATAGATAAAGAAATAGATAAGGAAATACATATGAGTGTGCGTGTGTGTGTAAATACATACATACACGCTCTAAATGTTTTCTATCTCAGGTTTACATAACTTATCTGGTTCCAATATCCTGAATAAAGCAACTCTGAAACCAATAGACTTCAAAGTTCTTAATAATTTGAAGCAAGATGCTCTTGATATAAAAATGTCTGAAAGGAAATATTCTGAAAACAATTTATTGATTTCAGTATTCTAAACCTGATTAACCGCCGTTTGATCATTACTCTTTAATATTTGAATGGAGGACTGAAAGAAAGAAAGTAAGAAAATTAATGAATTAATTAGTCAACTAATTAGATTAAAAGAAAAAAGATAAAACAGAAGAAAAAAAATTGATCGGAGAAGCATCTCATCAGCATCCGCATCTTGACGCTGAATGGTTAAGAATTCTGCCGATGGAGATGATCACCTTCTGTCTTACCTCATGTCTGTATTATGTAATTTGTCTCTCTGTCTCTCTTTTTCTATTTCTTTCTCTGTC
>NC_061851.1:11513885-11516385 GCF_019202785.1 Penaeus chinensis | reverse complement strand
CCAACTCTCACCTCCTTTTTCTCCCCACCTCTCCCTCTTCCTCTCTCCCCCCCCCCTCTCCCTCATCCTCTCTCACTCCCTCTTTCCCTTTCTCTCAATCTTTTTTCCCTCTTTCCCCACTCTCTTCTCAATCTCCCCTGTCTGCCCTCCCTCCTCTCTTCCTCCTCTTTCCTTCTCTCCTCTCTCCTCTCCTCTAAACTCCCCCTCCCCCCTCTTTCCTCTCACTCCTCTACCTCTGTCTTTCTCCCCTTCTCTCCTCTCCTCTTCTCTCCCCTCTCTTTTCTCTCTCTCTCTCTTTCTCCTTTCCTCCCCCAAACTCCACTTCCACCTCCCCCCCCCCCCCCCCTCCCTCCCTCGCCCTTTTTCCCAACCTCTTTTTCCTTATCCCCCTCCTCTCCTCTCCCCCCCCCCCCCTTCTTCTCCTTTCCCTTTTCCTCTTTTTTCCTCTTTTTCCCCCCTCGCGCCCCCCCCTTCTCTCCCCTCTCTTCTCCCTTTTTCTCCTTTTCCCCTTTCTTCCCCTCTCCATATCCTTCCCTTGTTTCATCCCCTCTGCTTCACCACGTTTCATTCCCTCCCCCCCCCACTTCCTCCCACATGTTTCATTCACTGTTTTTCAGCCGTTTCGCCTTCCCTTCCCCTCCCCTTCCCCTTCCCCTTCCCCTACCTCTCAGCACTCGTCTCACTGTTTCAAACTCCCTCTACCCTCCCCCCTCCCCCTCCCCCCTGGGTCATCACCCTTCCTCCCTCCCCCTACTGTTTCATCTCACCCTTTCTTACTGTTTCTCTCTCCCCGCCTTCCCACTGCTACTAATTCACACCACCCCTCCCCACCCCCTCCTACCGTTTACCCTTACCCCTACCCCCTCCCTCCCTTATACCAGTCCCCAGTCTATGGTTTTATCACGTACCCCTGAATCCACTCTTTCCTCCCCTCTCCCCATCTCAAACCAATCTCCCCCCTACCGTCTGCCGCTATTCTACCCTCCTCAACCCCTCTCCCCATTATTCTTAACCACTAAAACCCACCCTCATTCCACCACTCCCACACACTCCCCACCCTTCACCATTTCCACTCGTCCCCTCCCCCCTCATCAACACACACCCCAACACCCACCTTCACCCCCCCCTCCCCTCCCACACATCACCCCCCCCCCCACCCCCCCACCCCCAAAACCCCAAAATTCAACTCCCAACCCCCACCCCCTCAAAACCCCTCCCCCCCCCAAAAAAAAAAGAATATGAGAGTAGGAATTGGGGTTGGAGTAAAGAATTTTTAAAGAATGTGGTGTGGTGAAGTTTAAAGAGAGAGGTTGGTTTGGGGGTGGGGGGTTTTTTTGGGGGGGGGTTTTGGGTTGGGGGTTGGTTTTGGGGGAAGAGAGTAGGAGAGGGGGTAGAAGTGAGAGAGAGAGGGTGGGTTTAGGGGGAGGGAGGGGGAGGAGGGGGGGGAGGAAGGGTTTAGAGGATAGTTAGAAATAAAAGAAAACCCCCTTTTAAAGAAGAAAAAAAAAAATAAAAAAAAAAGGGTGGAGAGTTGGGATTTTTAAAGAAAAGGAAGGAGGGAGAAAAAAATAAAAAAAAAAAATTTGGGAAAAAAGGATAAAAAAAAAAAGATATTGGTGAGGGAGGTTTGGAAAAAAAAAGGGAAAAAATACCGTGGGAAAAAAAAGGGAAAAAGAAACGGGTTTTTTTTCAAAACTGGAAAAAATCGTCATTTAAGGGGGGGAAAACTTCAGGACCTTTTTTAAAGGTCTTCTGTTTTCTCATCCATTACTTTCTGGGAAAAAAAAAAAGGGGGGGGGGGGAAAGGGAAAAAAGGGAAAAAAAGGGGGGGGGGGAAAAAAAAAAAGGGGGGGGGGTAAAAAAAAAAGGGGGGGGTGGGGGGGGGGGGGGGGGGGCCAAAAAAAAATAGCGCAAACCCGGCAAAGCAAAACCGGGGGGGGAATAAAAAAAAAAACCGGGGGGAAAAAAGGGGGGGCTAAAAGGGGGAAAAAAATGGGGCAAAAGGGGGGGGGTGGGGGGGCCGCATAAAAACCCCCACCCAGGGGTCAAAATTTTTTTAAAAAAAAAAAGAACAACCGGGAAAAACCCTAACAAAAAAAAATCCCACCCCCCACCCCCCCTTCCCCCCCACCCCAAAAAAAATCTTTCACTTTTTTTCCCAGCCCGCGGCTTAGGAAACGGTTTTTTTAAGCATGCATACTGGGAATTGCGACAAACCCCCGAACCGTCGGGCTTTTATCCCGGCTCAAACAAATTCATCAGCTTCAATAAAAGTTACCCTTCTCTGTGTGAGGAGAGGCCTTGCCGTAAAGCTCATATTCAGGGAAAAAATACCAAGTGGAAAAAAGTGCAAAAAGAAACGAGTTATTTTAATACAAAAACTGAAGAAAAAAATCGATAACATATTAGGCTCGAGACTAAAGCAGGTTATCAACATTTGTAGATGGTACTTGCTAGTTGTTACTTCTAAATACATGTATGCTTTGCGAGAGAGAAAGAG
>NC_061851.1:11501385-11503885 GCF_019202785.1 Penaeus chinensis | reverse complement strand
TCCCCTCTACCTCCCTCCCTCCCCTCCCCTCCCTTACTCGCTCTCCACCCCCTCTCTCTCTCCACTTCTTTCCAGCCAAACTTTTCCTCCATCCCCTCAGTGTCACCGCCAAGATGACCATTTCGGAAAAAGCAAAAAAAAAAAAAAAATGTCCCGTTCGAGGAGCTAAGCTTCAGTCGCCTCAGGTTGCAAAAAAGTGCTAACCCATTTTCCCCAAACGTTCTTCGACAAATCACCTGCGTTAGTGCATTACGAACGATGAAAACTTGCCGGAACCATTAAGGGCTGCCACATAAAGCCCTCGCGATAGGAATTACGACCTTGAGAACGAGAGTTGCGAGCTGCGCGTGTCACCCACACTGCACATGCTGATTCGATTCGCTCTCTCTCTCTGTTTTGTTCTCTCTCTCTATCTCTCTCTCTCTCTGTTTAATTCTCTCTCTCTCTCTCCCTCTCCCCCTCTCTCTCTCTCTCTCTCTCTATCTATCTATCTATCTATCTATCTATCTATTTCTTTCGCTCACTCTCTCTCTCTCTCTCTCTCTCTCTCTCTCTCTCTCTCTCTCTCTCTCTCTCTCTCTCTCTCTCTCTCTCTCTCTCTCTCTCTCTCAGATGTAAACAATGCCTCGGAATGTGCTCTCCTATTTTCCCCTGTTCCCTGCTGTATTCAGACCTTCCATACATCTGCTGCTGTCACAAGTACTGTAAAGGTGTGCTGTATTCCCGAAGGAAATTTGCTAAAAAGTAGTTGTGGACTTAGCCTGTAAATAAGGTTCTGTGTCCAGGCCCCTCTGATCGGTGTTGCCCGCCATTGCGCATGCGCAGAGCGTAGGCCGTGACGTATTAGTGACGTCATGTGCTGATCCTGTGCCCTAGCCGAGGCAGATGTTATGGATTATATGGACCTGCTTCCTTCGCTGACATGGATGCTGATCTAGCACTGAGTGAAGAGGATGATATGCGCCAGGAAGACTGGCCGTCGTTACCACCTCATGTTGTGGAGACAGACAAGAGGCCGATCGCCGCGCCCCGACCCCACTCATCTAGCAAGTGGCCAATGGATTTCCACCTCGGACACTGACAGCGAGCCCTTGTCTCCCGCTGCCAAAACAACCAAACGCAGGGGTTCTCCACCGCCTTGCGATACTCATGATGTGGCCCCCGACCCCCGTCCTCTGCCGCGTCATAGCACATCACATAGGCCTACCGCTTTTCCAGCATTTGCTTCGCGAGCAGAGTATATCAAACTTCTATTTAGAGATAACCCTGGAGTGGATTTATAGCTTCGATGGCTGGCTGAGGTAAGCCGTGCATTCAGTCTGGATCGGAATCTTGATGTCAGCAGTGACGTCTCGTTACGTGTATGTGTCAAGGAGCCGTCAGGATATTATAAACAGTGTGACAAAGGGAGAATTTTTGGCTCTGCAGCTTGATAAGCAAGATTCCTCTGAGAGGCCTCGCAAATATTCCACCTTTCTCCTCACACGGTATCCTGTAAGTGTCGATCCCTCCAAGGCCAAGGAACTACTTGGTGTTTATTCTGCTCGCCGGTTCCATCAGAATGGTATACCTATTAATCGACTTGTTATTATCTGGAGTCTGCCTGAGGCGCCACCGCCAACAATAACCTTCAGTTGTGTTCCGTGCCTCCCATCCTGCGAATTACGCAAGATGCAGGATGAGCAACCATGGTGTTATAAATGTTGAGGCCTTGGGCACATTTCCCGATACTGCACTGCATCTGAAAAGTGTGCCTGGTGCTCGGGTGCACATGATTCCCGTACCTGCATCCATCGTATCCCACCCTCTGATGTTGCCTCAACTTCAACATGTCAAGACCGACCATCCACAAATGATGCGAAATGGAAATGTCCTCGATGTCACCAGCCTGAAGTGAATGTGTGGCATGGGTGTACAAGACGCTCGACCATCCCCAGCACTCCTGTCTCTGTGGCCTCACATATACCTACACGTGTACCATTTGCCACTCCTACTCCACCCTGCTCTACAGTCTCCAGTTCAGATCCACAGGTGTCTGCACTTCAAAAAGTTGTTGACTCCCTTAAGTCACATTGTGCCTCCCTTGCATCACGCCTCAACGCCATCGAGGCTCGTTTTTGTTGATGCCATCGAGTCTCGCTTTGACTTTCTGGCAGCCTCACTTGCTGATCTCTCCACCAAACTGGCTACTAACGATACAACACTCAAGTCTCTTATTGAAGCTCAACAGGTTGTCATCACTTCTGTTACATCATTTACCGAGAAGTTTGATTCACTCCCATGGGATCTGTCACTCGTGGCTCGCATCGAAGCAATACACCTGCACCTTCCACCTCATCTGGCTCACGCACACATAAGAGTAATGTTTACTAATAGCATACAACTTCATATCCTCTATTGGAATGCTTGCGGCATAACATCTCCAGCCAAAATTACTTAAGGCATATGTTTATTGTCATCACCCAAATGTCATCTTCGTACAAGAGGCTTTTGTTAGACA
>NC_061851.1:11493885-11496385 GCF_019202785.1 Penaeus chinensis | reverse complement strand
CTCCCCTCCCTTCCTTACCCTTCCCTCCCTCCCTTCCCCTCATCCCTCCCCTCCTTCCTTCCCCCGTCCCACCCATCTTCCCCCCTCCCTTCCCTCCCTTCCTTACCCTCCCCTCCCTCCCTCCCTTCCCTCCCTACGAATTCATGGTTTTGTGTCCAGCAACTCGTATATCGGTCTTCTCTCCTGCTGTGAAGTGCGTCCTCGTGTTCCCTCCTGCTTAATTGTAACCTACTCAGAGTTCACACACGCAAGAAAGCCAGGTGGGCGGGTAGATGGGTGGGCGGGCGGGTAGATGGGTGGGGGGGATGGGTAAATGGGCGGGTAGATGGGTGAGTGGGCGGGTAGATGGGTGAGCGGGCGGGTAGATGGGTGGGGGGGTGGGTAAATGGGCGGGTAGATGGGTTAGTGGGCGGGTAGATGGGTGAGTGGGCGGGTAGATGGGTGGTTGGGCGCGTAGATGGGTGGGGTGGGGGGGTAAATGGGCGGTAGGGCGGGTAGAGAGGTCGATGGGTGGGTTGGCGGGTAGATGGGTGGTTGGGCGCGTAGATGGGTGGGGTGGGGGGGGTAAATGGGCGGTAGGGCGGGTAGAGAGGTCGATGGTAGGGTTGGCGGGTAGATGGGTGAGTGGACGGGTAGATGGGTGGGCGGGCGGGTAGATTGGGGGGGGGGGTAAATGGGCGGGTAGATGGGTGAGTGGGCGGGTAGATAGATCGATGGGTGGGTGGGCGGGTAGATGGGTGGTTGGGCGGGTATATGGGTGGGGTGGGGGGTAAATGGGCGGTAGGGCGGGTAGAGAGGTCGATGGGTGGGTTGGCGGGTAGATGGGTGAGTGGGCGGGTAGATGTGTGGGCGGGCGGGTAGATGGGGGGGGGGGGTAAATGGGCGGGTAGATGGGTGAGTGGGCGGGTAGATAGATCGATGGATGGGTGGGCGGGTAGATGGGTGGTTGGGCGGGTATATGGGTGGGGTGGGGGGTAAATGGGCGGTAGGGCGGGTAGAGAGGTCGATGGGTGGGTTGGCGGGTAGATGGGTGAGTGGGCGGGTAGATGTGTGGGCGGGCGGGTAGATGGGGGGGGGGGTAAATGGGCGGGTAGATGGGTGAGTGGGCGGGTAGATAGATCGATGGATGGGTGGGCGGGTAGATGGGTGGTTGGGCGGGTAGATAGATCGATGGATGGGTGGGCGGGTAGATGGGTGAGTGGGCGGGTAGATAGATCGATGGATGGGTGGGCGGGTAGATGGGTGAGTGGGCGGGTAGATAGATCGATGGATGGGTGGGCGGGTAGATGGGTGAGTGGGCGGGTAGATGGGTGAGTGGGCGGGTAGATAGATCGATGGATGGGTGGGCGGGTAGATGGGTGAGTGGGCGGGTAGATGGGTGAGTGGGCGGGTAGATAGATCGATGGATGGGTGGGCGGGTAGATGGGTGAGTGGGCGGGTAGATAGATCGATGGATGGGTGGGCGGGTAGATGGGTGAGTGGGCGGGTAGATGGGTGAGTGGGCGGGTAGATAGATCGATGGATGGGTGGGCGGGTAGATGGGTGAGTGGGCGGGTAGATAGATCGATGGATGGGTGGGCGGGTAGATGGGTGAGTGGGCGGGTAGATAGATCGATGGATGGGTGGGCGGGTAGATGGGTGAGTGGGCGGGTAGATAGATCGATGGATGGGTGGGCGGGTAGATGGGTGAGTGGGCGGGTAGATAGATCGATGGATGGGTGGGCGGGTAGATGGGTGAGTGGGCGGGTAGATAGATCGATGGATGGGTGGGCGGGTAGATGGGTGAGTGGGCGGGTAGATAGATCGATGGATGGGTGGGCGGGTAGATGGGTGAGTGGGCGGGTAGATAGATCGATGGATGGGTGGGCGGGTAGATGGGTGAGTGGGCGGGTAGATAGATCGATGGATGGGTGGGCGGGTAGATGGGTGAGTGGGCGGGTAGATAGATCGATGGATGGGTGGGCGGGTAGATGGGTGAGTGGGCGGGTAGATAGATCGATGGATGGGTGGGCGGGTAGATGGGTGAGTGGGCGGGTAGATAGATCGATGGATGGGTGGGCGGGTAGATGGGTGAGTGGGCGGGTAGATAGATCGATGGATGGGTGGGCGGGTAGATGGGTGAGTGGGCGGGTAGATGGGTGAGTGGGCGGGTAGATAGATCGATGGATGGGTGGGCGGGTAGATGGGTGAGTGGGCGGGTAGATAGATCGATGGATGGGTGGGCGGGTAGATGGGTGAGTGGGCGGGTAGATGGGTGAGTGGGCGGGTAGATGGGTGAGTGGGCGGGTAGATAGATCGATGGATGGGTGGGCGGGTAGATGGGTGAGTGGGCGGGTAGATGGGTGAGTGGGCGGGTAGATGGGTGAGTGGGCGGGTAGATAGATCGATGGATGGGTGGGCGGGTAGATGGGTGAGTGGGCGGGTAGATAGATCGATGGATGGGTGGGCGGGTAGATGGGTGAGTGGGCGGGTAGATGGGTGAGTGGGCGGGTAGATGGGT
>NC_061851.1:11481385-11486385 GCF_019202785.1 Penaeus chinensis | reverse complement strand
CCGGGTATGGCATTTTTACACCTCATAACAAAGGGAATTTCCTCCATACCCATTCCGTTACGGCCGTCCCATGATCCAACCCCCCATGAAGGCAAGACATAAAAGTGTATCAAACCTTTGGATCTTGACCATCAACGAAATACGGAAAGGGGGGAGAGGGAATACGAAAATAAGAAGGGTAGAGGGTGATAATCATGGGGATAATAACAATGACGATAATGGTCATGTCAATAATTAGTAATGGTGATGATAATGGAATTTTTTTTTTTTTTACCATTTTACCACTTTTAGGAGTCCAGGACTGTTATAAGACATGAATACTTTTACAAAGCAAAATCCTCAAGTAAATGTAGGTTATGGTTTTAAAGCTAGACAAAGTGTATTGCATTTCCTGAGTTATTTTTTTCACACATACATATGTATGTATATGTACATGTATGTATAGATACATAGATAGATAGACATGCAGGTATGGTTGTGTGCACATACATACCTGCACACAAGCATGAATATTAGAATAAAACAGAACAGAAATACTGGCTCTCCCGACGAGCAGACGAGGGGAGAGCGTCAGAAGGGGAAGCGGAGGAGGAGGAGGAAGAGGGAAGGCAGCGTAACAAATGAGGGAGATAATTGCGTTAACGCCAGAGTCCGGCCGCTGTGGAATGTTGAGGCCTGGGCTGTCGTTGTTGTTGTTGTTGTTGTTGCTGCTGTTGTTGTTGTGCTTGTTGGCGTTATTGCGTTCCAGATGGGCCATTGGCGGCGTTCGGCTGTCGCTCCTCGGATGACTGGGTTCGGGTTTTAGGAGTTGCTGTTGCTGTCTTCGATTTGGATTTTTTTTTTTTTTTTTTTCGTAATTTTACTGCGTTTTTTTTATTTTATTCTCTTTCGTTCTCTCTCTCTCTCTCTCTCTCTCTCTCTCTCTCTCTCTCTCTCTCTCTCTCTCTCTCTCTCTCTCTCTCTCTCTCTCTCTCTCTCTCTAACACCTATTTTTTTTCTAAATATGTTATCATTGTGTGTATGTGTGTGTGGGAGTGTATGTGTGTCTACGTGTGCATATATGTATATGTGTGCATGTATATGTGTACACGTAATTAAGGGTGTCTGTATCTCTATAACAATCACCGAATGAAATCGAGGGCGGTATTCCTTGTTCTTTTCATGTGTCCAGATTGAAGATAAATGCGGAATTATGTACAATATATGTCGTGGCACATCGCACCTTCCCGAGTTATTGTTGTCATTGTGGAAACAATTCTTCTGGAATTATCTCCTTTTTTTTCTTTCTTTTTTGAGGGGAGGGGCCGGGGTATAACTTTTATTAGTATTTTATCATGCAACTACTATTTTCGTCTAAAGTGTTTTTACATGTATATATATATATATATATATATATATATATATGTGTGTGTGTGTGTGTGTGTGTGTGTGTGTGTGTGTGTGTGTGTGTGTGTGTGTGTGTGTGTGTGTGTGTGTGTGTGTGTGTGTATGTATGTATGTATGTGTATGTATATATATATATATATATATATATGTGTGTGTGTGTGTGTGTGTGTGTGTGTGTGTGTGTGTGTGGTGTGTGTGTGTGTGTGAGTGTGTATTTTTCTTGCTTTTTTTTTTCTTGCTTTCTCTCCTTCTTTTTTTAACATTCCACAAGTACTGGTGCATTATTATATTCTATTCTTGTATGTTCATATGATTTCTGTGCGTTCGTTCTTATTCATTTAATCTTTACGTAATAGACTTAAGAATATAAAGTTGTGTGTGTGTGTGTGTGTGTCAGAGTGTTTGCAAGTGTGTTCTGGAAAGCGTGTTTTTGTTTTATATTTGTTTGAATTCGTCCCATATTTGAAACATTAAATAAAATAAATTCGCTTAATATTTTCTTTAATTCGATCATTTAATAACGACAATAACACAACATAGCGATAAATAACAACAATAGATAAAGAGAAAGAAAAAATTAAAAGAAAAAAAATAAAGAAAAATAGATAGATAGATAGATAGATGTATGATAACCACAAAGGTCAGCGCCTCCTACTCCCTCATTTCCCTTCTACCCTTTCCCCTCTCTCTACCTTTTTCCTTCTTCCTCTTCTTCCCTCCTTTTACCTCTTCCCCTCTTCCCATCCCCTTCTTCCTCTTTCCTCCTACTCCTTCCTCCTTTCGCTTCTCTTTATATTTCTTCCCCTCTTCCTGCCTCCTTCTTCCTCTCTCTTCTCCCTCTCGCTCCTCTTCCCCTCCCCACCTTCCCCTTCAGTCTATGATTTCTTCCTCCATTCTTTCTCTTCTCTCCTCTTATCATTCGCTTTCCTAAATCCTTCTCCCTTTCCCTTCCCCCTTCCTCCTTTCCATTTCCCCCTCCTTTCTCCTCTTCCCCCGCACTTCCTCATTTCTCCCTCTCCCTCCTCTTCACTTCCCCTCTCCTAATTCCTTTCCTTTTCAAAGTAACCCTCTCCCCAATTCCCTTTTCCCCATCACCCCTTCCCTTCTCCCTTTTCCTCCTCCCCCACATCCCCTCTTACCTTTCTTTCTCCCCTTTCCTCCTTTTCCCTTCACCCTCCTCCCCTCTCCCTTTCCCCCCTTTCCCCTCATCCTTCCCCCTTCCCTCTCTCCCTTCTTTCCCTCTCCCCTCACCCTCTCCCCTTTCCTCCTTCACCCTCTTCCCCTCTTCCCCTCTCCCCTTCTCCCTTCTTTCCCTCACCCTCTTCCCCTCTTCCCCTCCCTCCCTCTACCTCCCCCAACCCCTACATACCCAAGGCATCTGCTATGCTAATTGTGACTCCAACACGAGCGCGTAAAACAAAAGAGAAACGCCCAGCTTAGAGTTCGGTGTACGAATGCCTTTAGGAGAGTGACGGAGAGGCTCTTTGATCTTGTAAACTACCTGACGTTTGGCTAGTTAGTGTTAGAGAAAATGGGGGTGTTTCTTATTCTTCCTTTTTCTCTCTTTCTGTTCGTCTTTTTATATATATATATTTATAGTTTTTTTTTAATTTTTCTTTGTTTCTTTTCTCTATGTAATTTTTTTTTTTCTATTTTTCTTTCTTTTTGTTACTCTGATTTTGTGATTTTGTTTTGTTCTTTTATCTTTTTTGTTGTTTTGCTTTTTCTTCTTTGTTGATATTTTTTTCTGATTTATTATTATTTTTATTTTTTTTCATTATTGAGGTTTTTCTCTTTCGCTACTTTTTTTCTCATTTTCATTTCTTTTCCCCTTTCTATTCAGAAAATTACCTATGAATGTTTGGGTTAATACGTATATATGTGCATTTGTATTCGAGTTTGCATTTGTGTGCGTATTCGTTTGCGTGTGTGTGTGTGCTTTATGTGAGTGTGTGTTTGTGTTTGCGTGTGTGTGTGTGCTTTATGTGAGTGTGTGTTTGTGTTTGCGTGTGTGTGTGTGCTTTATGTGAGTGTGTGTTTGTGTATGTGTATGTGTGTGTGCTTAATGTGAGTGTGTGTGTTTGTGTATGTGTATGTGTGTGTTTGTGTTTGTGTATGTGTATGTGTATGTGTGTGCTTAATGTGAGTGTGTGTTTGTGTGTTTTTACTTCTATTATAGTGGGACTTCATAACTAACATCAATAAAATAAAACAAAAAATAAAACATATGTGTTATTATTTTGATCTCTTATGAATATTTTCCTCCGAAGAAAAATGTGGAAATGAAGGGGGGGGGGGGATAGGTCGGGAAAATATCTGTTTAAAACATTTTCTCTGCTTAATCTTCTTACTAATTCTAGCAAGATTCATGATTTTTTTATTTTCTCTCTGATTAACTTCTTTCTGTTTCTTTGTCTTTATCTCATTCTCTTTCCTTTTTGCTTTCTATCTTCCTCTCTGTGTGATTGTGTGTGTGTCTGTCTGTCTGACGATCTCTCTCTGTCTATGAATTTCTCTATCTATATATATATCTATATATCTATCTATCTATCTATCTATCTATCTATCTATCTATCTATCTATCCATCTATCTATCTAACCCCTCCTATCTCACTCTCCCTCTTTCCCTCCTCTCCCTCTTCTCTCTCTCTCTCTCTCTCTCTCTCTCTCTCTCTCTCTCTCTCTCTCTCTCTCTCTCTCTCTCTCTCTCCCTCTCTCTCTCTCTCTCTCTCTCTCTCTCTCTCTCTCTCTCTCTCTCTCCCCTCTCTCTCTCTCTCTCTCTCTCTCTCTCTCTCTCTCTCTCTCTCTCTCTCTCTCTCTCTCTCTCTCTCTCTCTCTCTCTCTCTCTCTCTCTCTCTCCCTCTCTCTCTCTCTCTCTCTCTCTCTCTCTCTCTCTCTCTCTCTCTCTCTCTCTCTCTCTCTCTCTCTCTCTCTCTCTCTCTCTCTCTCTCTCTCTCTCTCTCTCTCTCTCTCTCTCTCTCTCTCTCTCTCTCTCTCTCTCTCTCTCTCTCTCTCTCTCTCTCTCTATCTCTCCCTCTCTCTCTCTCTCTCTCTCCCTCTCTTCTCAGGTGCCGTGAGTGTCGGAATGATTACCTGCCTCGTTTACTGCAATACCTTCCCAGGGTGATATATGGGAAAGGAAAGAGAAAGGGAGAGAGGAGAGTGCAGGAGGGGGGAAGGAGGGTGAGGAATGTGGAGGAGGGAAGGGAAGTGAAGAGGGGAAGGAGGGTGAGGAATGAGGACGGGGGAAGGGGGAAGGGAAGTGAAGAGGGGAAGGAGGGTGAGGAATGAGGAAGGGGGAAGGGGGTAGGGAAGTGAAGAGGGGAAGGAGGGTGAGGAATGAGGAAGGGGAAAGGGGGAAGGGAAGTGAAGAGGGGAAGGAGGTTAAGGAATGAGGAAGGAAAGAGGAGAGGGGAGGGGAGTGAAGAGGGGAAAGGGGTGAGGAGGGGAAGGAGAGGGAGCGAGGAAGATGGAAACGGGAGGGGGGCGGGGAAGAGGAAAGGCGGAGGGAGAGGGAGAGAGGGGGAGAGGGTAAGGGAAGTCAGGGAGGGGAGTCGGGGTAGGGAAAGTAGAGAGAGAAAGGGGGCTAAGGAAAGTCTGGGAGGGAGAGGGGG
>NC_061851.1:11451385-11473885 GCF_019202785.1 Penaeus chinensis | reverse complement strand
TGCGAGGGGAGAGAGGAGAGAGGGGAGAGGGGAGAGAGGGGTGAAAGGGTGGAGAGGAGGGAAAAGGGGAAATGAAGAGAGATAGGAGGAAAGAGGAGAGAGAGAAGGAGGAGGAAAGGGGGGAGAGAGGGGGAGGAGGGGAAACGGATAGAGAACGAGGAAAGAGGGGAAAGGAGGAGAAGGAGAGAGGGAGAGGAGGGAAAAAGGAGAGAGAGCGAAGAAAGAGGGGAGAGGAGGAGAAGGAGAGAGGGAGAGGGGACACGTTGAGGGGAGATGATAACAGGTTTTGAAAAGAGGCGAGAGGGAGGGGGGGGGGGAGGGATGAAGGGGAGAGGTGGAAGTATTTCTTTTTCTTTCTTTTTTTCCTTTTTTTTATCGAGAATAACTTACTTACGTAGCCTTTTGTGGCGTAAGGGTCACGTCCGTTGGTATATTTGTTTTTATCTTTGCTGCGTTTTTTTGTTTACTGTTGTTTTTATTTGTATGTTTTTGTTTGATTATTGTTTGTTTTTTTCAGGGGGGGGGTTGTTGGTTGCTGTTTTTATTATTTTTTTTTTTTTTTACTTTTATTTTTCAATATTCTCTCCTTCCATGCTTCGTTTTCTTTAAGTCCTTTCCCTCTATACTTTTATTATTGCATCTCTTTTAATTTGGTATTTTAGAAAAAATTCTTCCACACACGAATTATTCCACTTCTATTTGCATTTCATTTTCAGTCTTACTTATTATACTCCACCAGAAATATATTTCATATATTCCACTTGATTCACATTCCACATAATCCACAACAGGGACATTCCACATACTCCAACAGAAACATTACACATACTCCACCAAGCATATATTTCATATACGCCGCCAGATCTACATACTCTGCCAGATACACACTGAGAATACTCCACACACTCTGTCAGATACACACTCCCATACTCCACCAGATACACATCCACACACTCCACATACTCCACTAGATAACCCATCAGATACACACTCCAAATACTCCACCAGATACACACCCACACACTCCACATACTCCACTAAATAACCCACCAGATACACACTCCACACACTCCACATACTCCACCAGATACACACCCACACACTCCACATACTCCACTAAATAACCTACCAGATACACACTCTACATACTCCACCAGATCACACCCACACACTCCACATACTCCACTAGATAACCCATCATATACACACTCCACACACTCCACATACTCCACCAGAGACACACCCACACACTCCACATACTCCACCAGAGACACACCCACACACTCCACATACTCCACCAGATACACACCCACACACTCCACATACTCCACTAGATAACCCACCAGATACACACTCCACACACCCCACATACTCCACCAGAAACACACCCACACACTCCACATACTCCACTAGATAACCCACCAGATACACACTCTACATACTCCACCAGATCACACCCACACACTCCACATACTCCACTAGATAACCCACCAGATACACACTCCACACACCCCACATACTCCACCAGATACTCCACACACTGCACATACTCCACTAGATAACCCACCAGATACACACTCCAAATACACCAGATACACACTCCACACACCCCACATACTCCACCAGATACACACTCCACACACCCCACATACTCCACCAGATACACACTCCACACACCCCACATACTCCACCAGATACACACTCCACACACCCCACATACTCCACCAGATACTCCACACACTGCACTAGACACACGTTCCCCTGACACGCAAAATCCACACGAGGATCAGAGCCGGACTTCATTCACTTCTCATCCGATATTCTTTCACTGCTTTGCACTTTGCGACGTCTCAAAAAGTGACCCTCCCCTGCCCTCGCTCCCCTCTCCTCCCCTCTCCTCTCTTCTCCTCTCCTCCTACGTCTCCTCTCCTCTCCTCCCCTTCATTCCCCTCTTCTGATTCCTGCCTACGCCTTCTCCTGCTCACTCTATCTTTCCCTCACTTTCTCTCTTTTCCTCTCCCTGTCTCTCTCTCTCTCATTCTCTCTCTCTCTCTCTCTCTCTCTCTCTCTCTCTCTCTCTCTCTCTCTCTCTCTCTCTCTCTCTCTCTCTCTCTCTCTCTCTCTCTCTCTCTCTCTCTCTCTCTCTCTCTCTCTCTCTCTTCCCCCCTTCCTCTTCCTCTTCCTCTCTCTCTCTCTCTCTCTATATATATATATATATATATATATATATATCTTACTCTCTCCCTTCCTTATATTTGTACTCTTGAAGAGTGGCGGGAGAAGAGGAAGAGAGGGGGGGAAGGGGGAGAGAGGGGAGGGAAGGGTAAGAGAAAGAGAAAGAAGGGAGAGAAGGGTAAGAAAGGGGGAGAGAGGAAAGAAGAGTTAGGAAAGGGTAGAGAGGGGAGGGAAGGGAAAGAGAGCGAGAGAGAGGACAGGGAAGGGGGCGTTCCATTCACACCTCTCCGTACACCTGACAAAAGCATTTTCCCCTCCTCCTCCTCCTCCTCCTCCTCCTCCTCCCCCCTACACACAGTTTCCTTCTCTCCAATTCACTTTTCTCTCTCTCTCTCTCTCTCTCTCTCTCTTTTATTTCTCCTCTGCGGTAACGAGGAGGGTCAGACCTTTTCAGAAGCCTTTCCACGGACGATCTCTCAAGGCGCGCGGCAAGATTATGTGGTGAACCGTGTATGGTGATGATGTGATGAGGAGCTGGTGCGATGTGGTGGTGATCTTGCTTGATTGATGATGTGGGCGGATAACTATTCTCTTTTTAATTCTTTGTCGGGTAAGATGGTAATGGTGATGTGAATGATAACATGGCCGTTCTTATATGTAAAGGCATATTGTTACAAAAGCACTTATTTATACATATATAGATAGATAGGTGTGTGTGTGTGTGTGTGTGTGTGTGTGTATGATTATTAAATTCGCTCTCGTTCTGTTTTCAAGATAAATGTCAAACCACTACTTTATCTTGCTCGTATACATTACAAAAACTCGTAAAGCAAACCATTAATTTCTACCAAAATCAAAAGGATGGCTTAAGAAGGGAGGAATAACTTGAAACCCAACGAATAAAAAAAGATAAGAAAGAAAGAAAAGAATAATAAAAAACTACGTGTCACCCTCCCTCCGCAGTCCAACATATGCAAAATATCATCATTACAACGGGTACTTCTGCCAAACATCATGTACCGAGTATTCACAGTATTCAAATCATGTCTATAATACTGTCACCATCGCAAACAGCAGCTGTCACCCTCGCCATCACGACAACAAGCGACTACCACAACCACCACAACTACCACCGCTACCACACACGACTAGCAATGTTTCACGTCCCCGAAGCCATAAGACATGCGCAATTACCATATTTCTTAGCCACTGTCTTGAGGGCTGTCTTGAGAGGTGCTCCCCCTCCTCTATAAGTTTTTAGTGTTGTCGCCAACGCCCCACATTTGTTTCTAATTAATCTCGCGCCCCCTGAGGTGAAACAAAAGAGAGTCGCGCCAACAGATGACAGTTAAAGTTCCCGCGCTTTCCTTGCGGGTAGTGTTGCCATCTGGGAGGATCGATCTTAATCTTATGCTGTAAGTTGGGTGAATTATATATCAAACGTCGTCGCGGCTTAAGAGTAGCGATTGTAGGATTATTCGCCGGTTTCAACAGTCAATTGAATGAACGTATGAATCGCAATGGACTTATTTTCCTTCCCGTAGGTGACGTCGAGGCGGTAACACTGGAAGGACCCTAGGTGGCTGATGGAGTCATGTCATTGATTTGACGCCAAAGATTTTACCATCAACACAACGATTTCCTCTTTTTCGCCCCAGATGCACATTCACTTTCCTTTTCTTTCCTTGTTGCTTTTGTTACAGTAACGAACCGCCGATTTGACGACAAGGAATTTTGCCAATCAGGGCTAAGAACATGCGATCCACCGCCGAAGAGATTTACGATAACAATGCATCACGAAAAGATACTTTTTTTTCGAGGTTGTTTGGTTATATATGGATAACTTTAACTAGAAACACGACGCTAAGTTTTCCGTCTACTCTAGTTGTGCCTCGCGTGTGTATAGCTTTTTTACCACGGTAATTTGCTCTCAATTTACTCTCTCTCTCCCAAAACTGCCATAGAGAGAGAGGACATCCGAGTCTTTGCCATTGTGGAAGTCAAAAACACCTGCTAGATTAGGCCCTTTGGGAGTTTTAAAGGTAAGGGAGGGGGTGAGTGAGTGAGCGAGGGAGAAAAAATCATTTCTTAGCTCTCTTTCTCTCTATTTTCTTTTCATCTCCTCTTCTCTTCCCTTCTTTTCTCCCTTCTCTCTCTCTCTCTCTCTCTCTCTCTCTCTCTCTCTCTCTCTCTCTCTCTCTCTCTCTCTCTCTCTCTCTCTCTCTCCCCCTCTCTCTCTCTCTCTCTCTCTCATTCCCTTCTCCCCATCCTCCCTCCCTCCCCTCCCTCTCTACCTCCTTCCCTCCCCCCCCCCCCCCCGTCCCTCCCTCGTACTCAGGAGAAAACATACACAGTCCCCCACAATAGAGGTCCAAATTAGCGTCTTCTCTTATTGTCACAGCTGGTATGCGAGTCATGACGCCGCAGAATTATGTCCGCAAGACAAATTTAATGAGGTTATCTGCATACCGAATTCCTTTAACTTATACGAGACGAATTTAAGCCCTTGATTTAAACTTTAGCTGTCGCAACACTTTCCTCTCTCTGACAGAACATACAAAAGCTTTCTCTTTTTATATATATGTACATGTAGCTGCATGCTGTATAGTGCATAAAGTAAACATAAAAGCATCTTGAAGACCTTACTGCAGAGAGATAATAAAAAAGAAAAAAAAATGAGTTAGTAGCCCTCCTCCGCAACATGGCGCTTCAGCTGGCCCGGTTTCCCTTGACGAATTTCGAGAGCAAATATATTTCGCGAGAGAATATCAAATGGCACGAAATAATTCACGCTCTCATAATAATTCATCCCTTTAATCAAAACTGACAACGGGAGGGAAACAATGCAGCGACTTCGCCAGAAATTCACAGATTAATATAAAGAGATAACTTTGATATCAAGCGCGGCCAAAGGATGCTCATTGTTGTGACATGTGATTCCACCCATCAATCAGGGTATCAGAATTTGAATCAGTATTCGAAACTTTATCGCGATCGAATAAGATATTTGGCGAGACGAAAACAAAATAATCAAATGTGCTTTTCACGCATTTAAAATATTTATTATACGATCAGCATTACAACACACACACAACAAAGAGCAACATAGGAGACAAAGCGAAAGAAAAACGAAATCAAAAAGAGGAATAACTCGTAAAATAAGATAAAAAAGAGAGAGCGAATACAAACGGAACATCAAATATGACATAAAACGTGAATATCAGAAGGTTGACTTTGTGACCATATACACGAGACGAGAAAGTGTTCTTTTTATGCTTTGCTGTTCAACGAAGCGAATGTGTGGGGCATAGATGTTAAAAATAAATATATGAATAATTAAACTGTTTGGAGTTATGGTAAAGACGAATATAACTACAATAAATAAACACAAAAAGTTAAATACATGTGAACGAAGGGAATGCGTGTGATATATGAATATTATATAATATATATACACATATATAAAATTATGTTAGAGTTAAATATGAATCCAAAAATAATAAATATAAAAAGATAAATACACGTGGCTCATTCTACATCACCCCCCCCCCCCCTCTCCCATCCCTTTTCTTTGTTCCGTATCTTTGAAAACTCTTTCTTTACACTTTGTATGCGCATCTCTGGCTCGTTAATCTGTCGTTGCAAGTTATTTATCTTTCTGTTTATCAAATCTTTCTCTTTCTTTCTGTATTTATCCTTCTATCAATTTCATGAGGTATAAATGTATTCCCTCATCAGTGATATAACGGAACACTGCAAAGAATATCTTTAAAAAAAAAAAAAAAAAACTGCGGTTGAATATAATACATGTTTATAAAATACCGTTAATATTCCTGAACAAAAATAGATGAACAGAAGAGGAAACGGCATTCTATCAATAAGCTAACAGCCTTTTTCATTTCACTACAGCAAGCCATATATCTGTTCACGGACTAACAACTTAACTAGCCGGTTCTTGACTACATGTTCTTCGCTTTTTAGTTATTTATTTATTTATTTATTTATTTATTTATTTATTTATTTATTTATTTCATACTGTTCACCTTTACTTTTAGCAGCTATGCCTCTGTTGTTGTGTTTGTTTGTTTGTCCGTTTTGCTTTGCTCAGTATTTATTTTTATTTTATATATATTTTTTTTTTTTTTTTTTTTTTTTTGTCCCGTTTCGTATTCTTCCAATGCCGTTTTATGTTTATCGTTATTTTTTTTTTCTTGACTATTTTTTTCTGCTTCAATGGCGCTATTTCACGGACTCGAAATATTTCAATCGTGAAACTGTCGTCCCTACACTTTACCTTCTTATATACATACATACTCGCATATATATGAGTGCGTATGTGTGTGTGTGTTTTTTACACATACACATAGGCAGATAGATACAAGGACAGATATAGATATATATGTGTGTGTAAAATGTATATTTCTTGACATATACCAAACTCGCATGCTAAAAAACTTGAAGAAATATCTCCAGGAAAGAGATATTTACACCGAGTTCTGTGCAATAAAGTCAACTACACTTTGGATTTTTAAAAAAAAATGACTTCAAAAGCGCAGATATTGAATAACTCTCTTTCTCTCTCTCTCCTTCTCTTCCTATTTCCTCTCCGTCTTTCTTTTATCTTCCTCTCTCTCTCGCTCCCGTTTTTCTTTCCTTCTATTACTAGCCTTCCATCCATTCCTTTCTCCATCCATTCTCTCTCGCTCTCTCTCTCTCTCTCTCTCTCTCTCTCTAATTCTCTCTCTAACTCTCTCTCTAACTCTCTCTCTAACTCTCTCTCTAACTCTCTCTCTCTTTCTCTTTCTCTTTCTCTTTCTCTTTCTCTTTCTCTTTCTCTTTCTCTTTCTCTTTCTCTTTCTCTTTCTCTTTCTCTCTCTCTCTCTTTCTCTCTCCCTTCCTCCCTCTCTTTCCCTCCCTTCCTTTCTCTCTTTCCCTCTCTTTCTCTCTTTCCATCCCTTTCTCCCTCTCGTTCCCTCCCTCCCTCCCTCACTCTCTATCTTTCTCTCTCTCTCTCTCTCTCCTTCCTTTTAGAAGACTGATACTCTCGCTCGCTCGGTGTTGGAACAAGAATATAAGTGAGTTAAAAGCCCCTCTCTAACTCTGTAATTTACTTTGGATACAAAAAGGCGGCAATGAATTTTGTCGAGCCCGCCATATATGGGAGGAGGAGATACAACAGAAAACGGGAGGTTGGGGTGACTGATGTAATTTGTTGTTGCGAAAAAATATCAGTGATGATGATAATAATTGTTTTTTTATGATTTAATGATGATAATTATTGTATTAAGGTGAAAATAATGACAATAATAGTAATGGTAGTGATCTTGATAATGATAATAATAATAACAATAATATTAATAATTTTGATTATAATAATAATAATAACTATAATGTTAATTATGTTAATGATGATAATAATGATAATAATAATAATCATAATAAGAATAAGGATAATGATAACAAAAATGATCTATATTGGTATCATTATCATTGTCATTCTTATTATTTTTATTAGTGTTACTTTTGTTTTACTATTATCATCATTATTATTGTAATTATTATTATCATAATTATCAATTATTATTGTAATTATTATTATCATAATTATCAATTATATCATCATTATTATTATCTTTATTATTGTAATTTTTAGTACTATGATTATTATCATAATTATCAGCATCATTATCATTATTAGGATAAAAACCATGATGATCAAAATAAACACTGTAGTAAAAAAAAATATATATATATAAATAAATAAATAATGATAATAATAATAATAATAATAATAATAATAATAATAATAATAATAATAATGATAATAATGATAATGATCATATTGATAATAATAATAATAATAACAATAATAATCATAATAATAATAGTAATAATAATAGTAATAATAATGATAATGATAATAATCATAGTAATAATAATAATAATAATAATAATAAGAAGAAGAAGAAGAAGAAAAAAAATATTGAAGAAGAGAGAATTTAATGAATCAATAGAAACAGAAAATATAAATAGAAATGATACAAAAATATAAAGAAATAAAAGAAAACAAAAAAAAAAACATTATCAACAAAAGACAGAAAATAAGAAATAGAACAGAACAGAAAAAAAAAATACGAAAGAAAAAAAAATGGGGAAACAGAGACAACAACAACAAAAATAAAAAGAAAAGAAGAAAAAACAAAAAACGAAAATAGATAATTCCTGATGAAAAAAAAAAAAAGAGGAAACAGCGACCCTTCGAAGCCTAACCTTGGGGCATCAGCTGGCGGAGGTTGAATTTTTGCATTTACTTTATTGCAAGAAAAATAGTGCAAGGAGATGGAGCTTCCCTTGTCTGGCAGAGGTACAGGGTGGGGGGGGGGGGGGTAGATGGAAGGGGGAAGGGAGGAAAGGGGAGGGAGGGTAGATGGAAGGGGAAAGGGGAGGGGGGTGTAGATGGAAGGAGGAAGGGGAGGGGGGTGTAGATGGAAGGGGGAAGGGAGGAAATGGGAGGAGAAAGAATAAGGATGATGGGATAAGGGATAAGGGGGGGGGGGGGCAGGGGTAAAGCGTTAGAAGGAAGGGGAGTAAAAAGAACCGGGGAGAAGGGTAGAAGTGGGGAGGGGGTAGGGGAGATGAGGCGAGAGGGGGAGGGGGAGGGGAATTGGGAGAAGGGGAGGGGAAGAGTGGGGAGGGGGAAGGGGAGATGAGGCGAGAGGTGGATGCATCAGGGAGATAAAAAAAAGAGGTAAGGGTGGACGAAGAGAGGGTGAGGGAGAGTGGGGAGGAGAGAGAGAGGGGGAGGGGGGAGGGCGAAGAGAGAGAGGGGGAGGCGGGAAAAGAGTAGGGAGGAGGGAGTAAAGGAGAGAGAAGAGAAGGAAGAAGAGAGACGAAGGGTGAGGAGGGAGGAAGAGGGAAGGAAGGGAGTGAGGCAAAGAGGAAGGAGAAGAAGAAAAGAGAAAAGAGAATAAAACAGGAGATAGAGAACATAACAAAGAAGAAGAAGGAGAAGAAGAGAAGGGAGAGAGAAAAGGGGGGAAAAGAGTAGAAATAAGAGAGGGGGTGAGAGTGGATGATGGAGGGGGAGGGGGGGCCGGGGGGTGGGGACGACGATGCCTCAGGTGACAGATGCGAGGGGGGAGGGGGGAAGGGGGGGAAAGGTTACAGAACATTCTGCTCTATTAACATCGTTGATATTGCTGTTGCTTCCTCTTCTTCTCCTTTTCCTCCTCTTCATCTTTTTCTTCCTCCTTATCTTTATTTTTATTCTCTTGCCCGCTCATTATTCTTATTCGTATTCTAATTAGCTGTTTTAAAGTACTCTAGGGAGACGCAGGTTAAGTTTTTTTGTTTTTTTGTTTTTTGAAACATGATGCTATGACATGAAAAAGGACACACACACATACACACGTACACTCCACACACACGTTCACACGTACACTCCACACACACGCACACACCTACACTCCACACACACGCACACACGTACACTCCACACACACACGCACACACGTACACGCACACACACACGCACACACGTACACTCCACACACACACGCACACACGTACACACACACACACACACGTACACACGAACACTCCACACAAACACGCACACACGTACACTCCCCACACACACATACACACGCACACACGTACACACCACACACACACGCACACACGTACACTCCACACACACACACGCACACAAGTACACTCCACACAAACACGCACACACGTACACGCACACACACACGCACACACGTACACTCCACACACACACTCACACACGTACACTCCACAGACACACACGCACAAGTACACTCCACACACACACACGCACACACGTACACGCACACACACACGCACACACGTACACTCCACACACGCACGCACACACGTACACGCACACTCACACACACACGCACACAGGTACACGCACACACACACGCACGCACACACACACGCACACACGTACACGCACGCACACACGTACACTCCACACACACGTACACTCCACACACACACGCACACATGTACACGCACACACACGCACACACGTACACGCACACACGTACACGCACACACACACGCCCGCACACACGTAAACTCCACACACACATGCACACACGTACACGCACACACACACGCAAACACGTACATTCCACACACACGCACACACGTACACTCCACACACACACGCACCCACGTACACTCCACACACACGCACACATGTACACGCACATACACACGCACACACGTACACTCCACACACACACTCACACACGTACACTCCACACACACACGCACATACGTACACGCACACACACACGCACACACGTACACTCCACATACATACGCACACACGTACACGCACACACGTACACGCACACACACACACAGACACGTACACTCCACACACATGCACACACATACACGCACACACACACGCACACACTTACATGCACACACACGTACACACACACGCACACACACACGCACACACGTACACACACACACACACACACGCATACACGTACACTCCACACACTCGCACACACGTACACGCACACACACACGCACATACACACGCACACACGTACACGTACACACACATGCACCTACACACGCACACATGTACACGCACACACACACGCTCGCACACACCCACACACACACTCCACACACACATGCACACACGTACACGCACACACACACGCACACATGTACACGCACACACACACGCACACACGTACACTCCACACACGTACACACTCTCACGTGCAATGATCTATTCAAATAGCTAATTCGCCTTTTACTCAGTGCTGTCGCGGTAGCCTAGTGGTTAGGGCACTGGCCTCGCAATTCCAGGGACCCGGGTTCGATTCCCGGCCGTGGCAGTTTACACATGTTCATTCACGCAAACACCCACACGCACACGGAAGACTCACACACACACCCACCCACACCCACGCAACATGCCTGCGCTCCAACTGCTGGTCCAAACCCGACTTCGCGGCGAGGTAAGCGACGCATCGCCCGAGGATGTTAGGCGCAGGTGTCGTTGGTGCTTCGTCAGGCGCGGCGCCGCCACTGTCTCTCTGCTGTTCCTGGCGGGGCATTAGGTTGCAAACATTTTCTTTGCAACACACCAACTCAACCCCTCCCCCACCCCCTCACCCCCTCTCCCCACCCCCAGCCCACACTCCCCACACCGTGACGGAAATTTCTTTCCTTTTTTTTTTTTTTCGTTTATCTTTCAATGACGGAAATTTGTTTTTCTCTCTTTTTTCTTTCTTTCTTTCTTTCGTTATCTTTTGGTTTCTTTAATATTTTTTTTTCTCTCTCTCTGATGGAAAGGCAAGATTGAATAATCGATCATTTTTTATTTTTATTGGAAAAAGGTAATAATGATGATAATACTAATGGTGACAATAATGGTAGCGATAATGATAATTATCTATAATGACAATACTGATGATGATGTATTAATGATAATGATGAAGATGAAGATAATGATGACAATAATTATGATTATTATTATAATTATTATCATCTTCATTATCACTATAATTATCATCATCATCATTATTATTATTATGTTTATTATCATTATTATAATTATTATCATCTTCATCATCATCATTGTTATTACTGTTATCATCCTCATTATTATTATTACTATAATGATAGTAAATATAATAACAACAGTAAAGATAATAATAACAATAGCAATCACAATAATAAGGACATAAGCAAGACAAACTGTCGCGGTTAGCTCAGTTGCATTTATCTCAGCCTCTGCTCGTACCAAGATGATGTGACTCTACGGGCTCATACGCCACGTTTCACATGTCACCTGCCGAGTTTTTACTTTTTCATTTCGTGGTAGCACTGTGGTCCAGATTGGTCAAGGCAATTGGCCGAAAGGAGAACCTAATGATTGAGACAACCATCAACAGAAAAACCAAACGCCGTTGTGTATTTGTGCGTGCGTCCGTGTGCGTGCGTGCATGTGCGTGCGTCCGTGTGCGCGCGTGTGTGGGTGTGCGTGCGCGCGTATGCGTACATGTGTGTGTGTGTGCGTGCGTGTACGTATAAGTGTGCGTGTATGTGCAAGTATGAGTGTATGTGTAAGTGTACGTGTATGTGTGAACGAGGGTAACTACGTGAGGGCTTGTTCGTGTGTGCGAGAGCTCGCACGAACGTAGTTACGTGTAAACATACTCATATTCTATCTTAAAATTAAGAACACAAGGTAAAATCAAAATAAAATAAAACGAGGAGTTCTGGTGTTTTACTGGGAGAGTGACAGCGTACACACACACAAACCAATATAATTAGCTTTACCTTTTTAATATCAGATCACAGGTCACTGTTGCAATCCACCGTCGAAGGGAGTCCGTTACAAAAATCCGAAAAACACAAAAACACAGAAGGCTACAGCGTGTTGCCTTGGCGAACCCAAGCCCTCTCTCTGTCTCGGGAGTGTCTGGCGGGCTTTCCGCCAGACACTCCCCTCGCGTAGTGTAGGGTCAGGTTTATCGTCTTTCGTGAAGCTTTCTCTTTTTCTTTCTCCTTTTCTCTTTCTCTTTCTATTTTTTGTATCTTTCTCTCTCTTCCTTTTTCTCTTTATCTCTCTTTTTTTCTCTCTTTCTCTCACTCTCTCTCTCTATCTCTCTATCTATCTCTCTCTCTTTATTTCTCTCTCTCGCTTTCTCTTTCTCTTTCTCTTTTTCTTTCTTTTTCTTTCATACACACATACACATGTGCGTGCGAGCACATGCGCACAAATACACTCACACGTACACATGCTCACACACACACGCACCCACACACACGCACACACACACTAACACACACACACACACATACGCACACACACACACACACACGCGCGCGCGCACACAAGCTTGCAATGATCTATTCAAATAGCTAATTCGCCTTTTACTCAGTGCTGTCGTGGTAGCCTAGTGGTTAGGGCACTGGCCTCGCAATTCCAGGGACCCGGGTTCGATTCCCGGCCACGGCAGTTTACACATGTTCATTCACGCAAACACCCACACGCACACGGAAGACTCACACACACACCCACCCACACCCACGCAACATGCCTGCGCTCCAACTGCTGGTCCAAACCCGACTTCGCGGCGAGGTAAGCGACGCATCGCCCGAGGATGTTAGGCGCAGGTGTCGTTGGTGCTTCGTCAGGCGCGGCGCCGCAACCGTCTCTCTGCTGTTCCTGGCGGGGCATTAGGTTGCAAACATTTTCTTTGCAACACACCAACTCAACTAATTATGATTATTATTATCATTATTATCATCTTTATTATCATTATAATTATCATTATCAACATCATCATTATTATCATTATGTTTATTATCATTATATAATTATCATCGTCTTCATTATCATCATTGTTATTACTGTTATCATCCCTATTATTATTATTATAATGATAGTAAAAAATAATAACAACAAAACAAATTATAACAATAACAATCACAATAATAATGACATAAGCAAGGCAAACGATTGCATTAATGATAACAATCACAATAACCGTAATAATAACTGAGACAATGACAACGAAAATTTACTTTCCTGACCAATAAAGTGAAATGCATAACGCAACACGCTACCTTCTTATACAACGGCAAGATTTTGATTACGTTTATCGGTGTGATAAACCCGTCAACCATGACACTGGCGGCGTGACAACCATACTGGATGACAGGTTCAGTGTCTAACCCTTACCCTGATTTTCATTCAACCTTTGACCCTATTTTTTCCTATCATAGGGAGCAGTTTGGCTTGGCTTAGTGGAAGGTCGTGTTGGCTTTTCCCTCGCGTGGTGTAGGGTCAGGTTTATCGTCTTTCGTGAAGCTTTCTCTTTTTCTTTCTCCTTTTCTCTTTCTCTTTCTTTCTTTTGCTCTTTCTCTCTTTCTTTTTCTCTTTCTCTCTCTTTTTTCTCTCTTTCTCTCACTCTCTCTCTAATTATCTATCTATCTTTCTATCTCTCTCTCTGTAAAGGCTCTATATGAACACCTTTAACATATGGTTTAGCAGGAGTAGTGAAACGGACGGTTGGCTTAACCTCTTTTATTTAGAAGCGTAAGCAACACAGATATTCACACGGATACAAGTCTTGGTAAGGCTTAGTGCTTGGTCTGCCCGCAGGGGGGCGTGCGGCTGGAGCCAGCCTGACCCGACAAGCGGTCGGCAGGAACTCTCTGAAGGGACTCTGTCTGACCTGGGTCATCATGAGCCTTAAGTACTGGTGGGTGACGTGGGGCGCGCCCTCCTTTGACCAGGGCGCCGGGTGTTTCCCTCGAGGCGCTTCCTGTTATTCTGGAGTAAGGTCAGGTCAACTAGCTGCCCGGGCCTGTCCTTAAATAGATATTGAATGTCACACTCTCTCTTTCGTTCTCTCTCTCTCGCTTTCTCTTTCTCTTTCTCTTTTTCTTTCTTTTCCTTTCATTCATACATACACACGTACACATGCTCACACACAAACGCACCCACACACACGTACACACACACACACACACACACACGTACGCACACGCACACACACACACACACAAACACGCGCTCACGCGCACGCACACAAGTTTGCAATGATCTATTCAAATAGCTAATTCGCCTTTTACTCAGTGCTGTCGTGGTAGCCTAGTGGTTAGGGCACTGGCCTCGCAATTCCAGGGACCCGGGTTCGATTCCCGGCCGTGGCAGTTTACACATGTTCATTCACGCAAACACCCACACGCACACGGAAGACTCACACACACATACACCCACACCCACGCAACATGCCTGCGCTCCAACTGCTGGTCCAAACCCGACTTCGCGGCGAGGTAAGCGACGCATCGCCCGAGGATGTTAGGCGCAGGTGTCGTTGGTGCTTCGTCAGGCGTGGCGCCGCCACCGTCTCTCTGCTATTCCTGGCGGGGCATTAGGTTGCAAACATTTTCTTTGCAACACACCAACTCAACCTCCCACCCCCTACCCCCTCTCCCCACCCCCAGCCCCCACTCCTCACACAAACATCACAACAACGTAAACATCAGGACGCAAACGTGATGACGAATTGACCCAATTAAGACGTCAGGTCAGGTCACTCCAGGCGGTCTAATCTCGTGTCACGATACATGAATAAAATGACGGAAATTTCTTTCTTTTTTTTCGTTTATCTTTCAATGACGGAATTATTTTTTTTCTCTCTCTCTTTTTTCTTTCTTTCTTTCGTTATGTTTGGATTTTTTCAATTTTTTTTTTTTCTCTCTCTCTGATGGAAAGGCAAGATTGGATAATTGATCATTTTGTTATTTTTGTTGGAAAACGGTAATAATGATGATGATAATACTAATAATGACCATAATGGTATCGATAATGATAATTATCTATAATGACAATGCTGATGATGATGATAATAGTAATGATAATGATGAAGGTGAAGATATTGATGATAATTATGATTATTATTATCATTATTATCATCATTATCATTATAATTATCATCATCATTATTATTATTATTATGTTTGTTATCATTATTATAATTATTATCATCTTCATCATCATCATTGTTATTACTGTTATCATCCTCATTATTATTATTACTATAATGAAAGTAAATATAATAACAACAATAAAGATAATAATAACAATAGCAATCACAATAATAAGGACATAAGCAAGACAAACTGTCGCGGTTAGCTCAGTTGCATTTATCTCAGCCTCTGCTCGTACCAAGATTATGTGACTCTACGGGCTCATACGCCACATTTCACATGTCACCTGCCGAGTTTTTACTTTTTCATTTCGTGGTAGCACTGTGGTCCAGATTGGTCAAGGCAATTGGCCAAAAGGAGACCCTAATGATTAAGACAACCATCAACAGAAAAACCAAACGCCGTTATGTGTTTGTGCATGAGTACGTATGCCTGCGTCCATGTGCGTGCGTCCGTGTGCGTACGTGCATGTGCGTGCGTCCGTGTGCGCGCGTGTGTTGGTGTGCGTGCGCGCGTATGCGTACGTGTGTGCATGTGTGTACGTGCGTGTACGTATAAAGTGTGTGTGTATGTGCAAGTATGCGTATATGTGTAAGTGTACGTGTATGTGTGAACGAGGGTAACTACGTGAGGGCTTGTCCGTGTGTGCGAGAGCTCGCACGAACGTAGTTACGTGTAAACATACTCATATTCTATCTTAAAATTAAGAACACAAGGTAAAATCAAAATAAAATAAAACGAGGAGTTCTGGTGTTTTACTGGGAGAGTGACAGCGTACACACACACAAACCAATATAATTAGCTTTACCTTTTTAATATCAGGTCACAGGTCACTGTTGCAATCCACTGTCGAAGGGAGTCCGTTACAAAAATCCGAAAAACACAAAAGCACAGAAGGCTACAGCGTGTTGCCTTGGCGAACCCAAGCCTGCCCTCTCTCTGTCTCGGGAGTGTCTGGCGGGCTTTCCGCCAGACACTCCCCTCGCGTAGTGTAGGGTCAGGTTTATCGTCTTTCGTGAAGCTTTCTCTTTTTCTTTCTTCTTTTCTCTTTCTCTTTCTTTCTTTAGCTCTTTCTCTCTCTTCCTTTTTCTCTTTCTCTCTCTTTTTTCTCTCTTTCTCTCACTCTCTCTCTATCTCTCTATCTATCTATCTCTCTTTCTTTCTATCTCTCTCTTTCGTTCTCTCTCTCTCGCTTTCTCTTTCTCTTTCTCTTTTTCTTTTTCTCTTTCATACACACATACACACGTGCGTGCAAGCACATGCGCACAAATACACTCACACGTACACATGCTCACACACACACGCACCCACACACACGTACACACACACACACACAAACACGCGCTCACGCGCACGCACACAAGCTTGCAATGATCTCTTCAAATAGCTAATTCGCCTTTTACTCAGTGCTGTCGTGGTAGCCTAGTGGTTAGGGCACTGGCCTCGCAATTCCAGGGACCCGGGTTCGATTCCCGGCCACGGCAGTTTACACATGTTCATTCACGCAAACACCCACACGCACACGGAAGACTCACACACACACCCACCCACACCCACGCAACATGCCTGCGCTCCAACTGCTGGTCCAAACCCGACTTCGCGGCGAGGTAAGCGACGCATCGCCCGAGGATGTTAGGCGCAGGTGTCGTTGGTGCTTCGTCAGGCGCGGCGCCGCAACCGTCTCTCTGCTGTTCCTGGCGGGGCATTAGGTTGCAAACATTTTCTTTGCAACACACCAACTCAACTAATTTTGATTATTATTATCATTATTATCATCTTTATTATCATTATAATTATCATTATCAACATCATCATTATTATTATTATGTTTATTATCATTATCATCCCTATTATTATTATTATAATGATAGTAAAAAATAATAACAACAAAAAAATAATAACAATAACAATCACAATAATAAGGACATAAGCAAGGCAAACGATTGCATTAATGATAACAATCACAATAACCGTAATAATAACTGAGACAATGACAACGAAAATTTACTCTCCTGACCAATAAAGTGAAATGCATAACGCAAACACGCTACCTTCTTATACAACGGCACGATTTTGATTACGTTTATCGGTGTGATAAACCCGTCAACCATGACACTGGCGGCGTGACAACCATACTGGATGACAGGTTCGGTGTCTAACCCTTACCCTGATTGGCATTCAACCTTTGACCCTATTTCTTCTTATCATAGGGAGCGGTTTGGCTTGGCTTAGTGGAAGGTCGTGTTGGCTTTCCCCTCGCGTGGTGTAGGGTCAGGTTTATCGTCTTTCGTGAAGCTTTCTCTTTTTCTTTCTCCTTTTCTCTTTCTCTTTCTTTCTTTTGCTCCTTCTCTCTCTTTCTTTTTCTCTTTCTCTCTTTTTTCTCTTTTTTTCACTCTCTCTCTCTCTATCTATCTATATATCTCTCTTTCTCTCTCTCTCTTTCGTTCTCTCTCTCTCGCTTTCTCTTTCTCTTTCTCTTTTTCTTTCTTTTTCTTTCATACACACATACACACGTGCGCGCAAGCACATGCGCACAAATATACTCACACGTACACATGCTCACATACACACGCACCCACACACACGTACACACACACACACACACACACACACACACACACACACACACACACACACGACACACACGTACACACACGTACGCACACGCACACGCACACACACACACACACACAAACACGCGCTCACGCGCACGCACACGCACACAAGCTTGCAATGATCTTTTCAAACAGCTAATTCGCCTTTCAGTCAGTGCTGTCGCGGTAGCCTAGTGGTTAGGGCACTGGCCTCGCAATTCCAGGGACCCGGGTTCGATTCCCGGCCGTGGCAGTTTACACATGTTCACTCACGCAAACACCTACACGCACACGAAAGACTCACACACACGCCCACCCACACCCACGCAACATGCCTGCGCTCCAACTGCTGGTCCAAACCCGACTTCGCGGCGAGGTAAGCGACGCATCGCCCGAGGATGTTAGGCGCAGGTGTCGTTGGTGCTTCGTCAGGCGCGGCGCCGCCACCGTCTCTCTGCTGTTCCTGGCGGGGCATTAGGTTGCAAACATTTTCTTTGCAACACACCAACTCAACCCCCCCCCCCACACCCCACACCCTCTCCCCACCCCCAGTCCACACTCCCCACACCGTGACGGAAATTTCTTTCCATTTTTTTTCGTTTATCTTTCAATGACGGAAATTTGTTTTTCTCTCTTTTTTTTTTCTTTCTTTCTTTCTTTCGTTATCTTTTGGTTTCTTTAATATTTTTTTTCTCTCTCGCTCTGATGGAAAGGCAAGATTGGATAATCGATCATTTTGTTATTTTCGTTAGAAAAAGGTAATGATGATGATGATAATACTAATGGTGACAATAATGGTAGCGATAAGGATAATTATCTATAATGACAATACTGATGATGATGATATTAATGATAATGATGAAGGTGGAGATAATGATGACAATAATTATGATTATTATTATAATTATTATCATCTTCATTACCATTATAATTATCATCATCATTATTATTATTATGTTTATCATCATTATTATAATTATTATCATCTTCATCATCATCATTGTTATTACTGTTATCATCCTCATTATTATTATTACTATAATGATAGTAAATATAATAACAACAATAAAGATAATAATAACAATAGCAATCACAATAATAAGGACATAAGCAAGACAAACTGTCGCGGTTAGCTCAGTTGCATTTATCTCAGCCTCTGCTCGTACCAAGATGATGTGACTCTACGGGCTCATACGCCACATTTCACATGTCACCTGCCGAGTTTTTACTTTTTCATTTCGTGGTAGCACTGTGGTCCAGATTGGTCAAGGCAATTGGCCGAAAGGAGAACCTAATGATTGAGACAACCATCAACAGAAAAACCAAACGCCGTTATGTGTTTGTGCATGAGTACGTATGCGTGTATCCGTGTGCGTGCGTCCGTGTGCGTGCGTGCATGTGCGTGCGTCCGTGTGCGCGCGTGTGTGGGTGTGCGTGAGCGCGTATGCGTACATGTGTGTGTGTGGGTGCGTGTACGTATAAGTGTGCGTGTATGTGCAAGTATGAGTGTATGTGTAAGTGTACGTGTATGTGTGAACGAGGGTAACTACGTGAGGGCTTGTTCGTGTGTGCGAGAGCTCGCACGAACGTAGTTACGTGTAAACATACTCATATTCTATCTTAAAATTAAGAACACAAGGTAAAATCAAAATGAAATAAAACGAGGAGTTCTGGTGTTTTACTGGGAGAGTGACAGCGTACATATACACAAACCAATATAAGCTTTACCTTTTTAATATCAGATCACAGGTCACTGTTAGAATCCACTGTCGAAGGGAGTCCGTTACAAATATCCGAAAAACACAAAAACACAGAAGGCTACAACGTGTTGCCTTGGCGAACCCAAGCCTGCCCTCTCTGTCTCGGGAGTGTCTGGCGGGCTTCCGCCAGACACTCCCCTCGCGTAGTGTAGGGTCTGGTTTATCGTCTTTCGTGAAGCTTTCTCTTTTTCTTTCTCCTTTTCTCTTTCTCTTTCTTTCTTTTGCTCTTTCTCTCTCTTCCTTTTTCTCTTTCTCTCTCTTTTTTCTCTCTTTCTCTCACTCTCTCTCTATCTCTCTATCTATCTATCTCTCTTTCTTTCTCTCTCTCTCTTTCGTTCTCTCTCTCTCGCTTTCCCTTTCTCTTTCTCTTTTTCTTTCTTTTTCTTTCATACACACATACACACATGCGCGCAAGCACATGCGCACAAATACACTCACACGTACTCATGCTCACACACACACGCACCCACACACACGCACACACACACACACACACACACGCGCGCGCGCGCGTACACACACGTACGCACACGCACACACACACAAACACGCGCTCACGCGCACGCACACAAGCTTGCAATGATCTCTTCAAACAGCTAATTCGCCTTTTACTCAGTGCTGTCGCGGTAGCCTAGTGGTTAGGGCACTGGCCTCGCAATTCCAGGGACCCGGGTTCGATTCCCGGCCGTGGCAGTTTACACATGTTCACTCACGCAAACACCCACACGCACACGGAAGACTCACACACACACCCACCCACACCCACGCAACATGCCTGCGCTCCAACTGCTGGTCCAAACCCGACTTCGCGGCGAGGTAAGCGACGCATCGCCCGAGGATGTTAGGCGCAGGTGTCGTTGGTGCTTCGCCAGGCGCGGCGCCGCCACCGTCTCTCCGCTGTTCCTGGCGGGGCATTAGGTTGCAAACATTTTCTTTGCAACACACCAACTCAACCCCCCCCCCCACACCCCCCCCCCTCTCCCCACCCCCAGCCCACACTCCCCACACCGTGACGGAAATTTCTTTCCATTTATTTCGTTTATCTTTCAATGACGGAAATTTGTTTTTCTCTCTTTTTTTTTCTTTCTTTCTTTCTTTCGTTATCTTTTGGTTTCTTTAATTTTTTTTTTCTCTCTCGCTCTGATGGAAAGGCAAGATTGGATAATCGATCATTTTGTTATTTTCGTTAGAAAAAGGTAATGATGATGATGATAATACTAATGGTGACAATAATGGTAGCGATAAGGATAATTATCTATAATGACAATACTGATGATGATGATATTAATGATAATGATGAAGGTGGAGATAATGATGACAATAATTATGATTATTATTATAATTATCATCATCTTCATTATCATTATAATTATCATCATCATTATTATTATTATGTTTATCATCATTATTATAATTATTATCATCTTCATCATCATCATTGTTATTACTGTTATCATCCTCATTATTATTATTACTATAATGAAAGTAAATATAATAACAACAATAAAGATAATAATAACAATAGCAATCACAATAATAAGGACATAAGCAAGACAAACTGTCGCGGTTAGCTCAGTTGCATTTATCTCAGCCTCTGCTCGTACCAAGATGATGTGACTCTACGGGCTCATACGCCACATTTCACATGTCACCTGCCGAGTTTTTACTTTTTCATTTCGTGGTAGCACTGTGGTCCAGATTGGTCAAGGCAATTGGCCGAAAGGAGAACCTAAGGATTGAGACAATCATCAACAGAAAAACCAAACGCCGTTGTGTGTTTGTGCATGAGTTCGTATGCGTGCGTCCGTGTGCGTGCGTCCGTGTGCGTGCGTGCATGTGCGTGCGTCCGTGTGCGCGCGTGTGTGGGTGTGCGTGCGCGCGTATGCGTACGTGTGTGCGTGTGTGTACGTGCGTGTACGTATTAGTGTGCGTGTATGTGCAAGTATGCGTATATGTGTAAGTGTACGTGTATGTGTGAACGAGGGTAACTACGTGAGGGCTTGTTCGTGTGTGCGAGAGCTCGCACGAACGTAGTTACGTGTAAACATACTCATATTCTATCTTAAAATTAAGAACACAAGGTAAAATCAAAATGAAATAAAACGAGGAGTTCTTGTGTTTTACTGGGAGAGTGACAGCGTACACATACACAAACCAATATAATTAGCTTTACCTTTTTAATATCAGGTCACAGGTCACTGTTGCAATCCACTGTCGAAGGGAGTCCGTTACAAAAATCCGAAAAACACAAAAACACAGAAGGCTACAGCGTGTTGCCTTGGCGAACCCAAGCCTGCCCTCTCTCTGTCTCGGGAGTGTCTGGCGGGCTTCCCCCAGGAGCGCATCCTCACCTTCGCGGTAATTAGCCACTATAGTTCGCTAGTTTTTCTGCGCAACTAGTGCAGTTGTCCCTTGTGTAATGCCACAGTCTCATAGGATCGTTTCTAAATGGTTCT
>NC_061851.1:11416385-11418885 GCF_019202785.1 Penaeus chinensis | reverse complement strand
TGATATTTATCTCTCACTCACCCCTTCTCTTTCTCCCTCTCTCCCTTCTTCCTTCCTTCCTCCATCCTTCCCCCACCTCCCTCCCTCTCCCTCTCTCCCTGCCTTTCCCCATGGCCGAAACTGAATTCAATCTTATTTCCCTCAAACACTTTATGAGATTCCCGATTAATAACACCCTTCCTGGCCCCGAGTGACGCTCCTTATCATGAGCTCAGAGTGTGAGTGCAAGGTCGTGATTTCTAGTGATGGTTGTTAATGTATATGATGTTGCTGTTATTTATTTTTTAATGGCTGATTTTTATTTTAATTTTGTTCTAAGGTAGGAAAGGAGAGGAAAGTTACAAGTCGTGTGTGGGTTTTTACCTCAGTGTTTGGTACGTAAACACATTATTTCGTGTTTTTTCTTTATATATATATATATATATATATATCCATTTATCTTTACATATCTATATCTATCTATCAATATTTTCTTTTTTTCTTTTTCTTTTTTGCCTAGACGCGCCAACATTCGAGACTTTGTTGGGATGAGGTTAAGACGTAACATGAGTATTTCTCTTTGATTATAATTTTCTTGATTATCTTTATATCTATATTTATATTTCGTGTGATTTTGAAGGTACACATCATTTCCTCTTTAACTACAAAAACAATATTTGGGAGATATTCTATGAAAATCAACTGAAATATCAATATAAACAGATTACTGTACATCTTGCAAATAGACCAACGGAGGGAAGTACAAGAAAACACACGAATATGCATATTCGTGTGTTTTCTTGTTCTTATTTACGTTCTTATTTACGTAATAAGATCATGATGTATCGTGCCGTTCAGAAACTAAATGTGTGTGAAGGTAACAAAAAAAAAAAAAAAAAAAAAAAAAATATATATATATATATATATATATATATATATATATGTGTGTGTGTGTGTGTGTGTGTGTGTGTGTGTGTGTGTATTTATATATATACATATATAATTCATGTATACATATACACATATATATATATATATATATGTGTGTGTGTGTGTGTGTGTGTGTGTGTGTGTGTGTGTGTGTGTGTATTTATATATATACATATATAATTCATGTATACATATACACATATATATTTATATATACATACATACATACATATGTGCGTGTGTGTATATGTATATATATATATATATATATATATATATATATATATATATATATGCATATATATACATATATATACATAGATACACGTATGGATGTATGTAAGTATTGCATTTTTTAGGTTCTAAGCCAATAAGTGATTTTACATACTGTAGAATATTTAGTTTTCAAAATACTTACAAGATTAGGGTGTATCATACTGTTCAGCAAGTAAATATACTGACATGCGCACACGCACACACACACACACACACACGTGCGCGCACACACGCATACACACGGACGCTCATACACACGCACGCACACACGCACGCACACACACACACACACACATACACATGTATATATATATATATATATATATATATATATATATATGTGTGTGTGTGTGTGTGTGTGTGTGTGTGTGTGTGTGTACATATATATTTGTTTACTTCGTTTTGTATCTGTGAGGTATTTAACTATAAAAACTCCATCGTTTGAAAAATGAAATATCTACCTTTTATTTTTATTCGTTTGTATTTTTTTATGTAACACGCCTATATCATTTTTTCACACCATCTATATCGCTCACTATTAAAAAAAGGGTATAGATTTATATCATTTTGTCGCATTATAATTAAAGAAAGTATAAATTTATTTTAAAAATGTATAGATCTATAGGGTAAAGATCTATAAATAGATATAGATAGATAAACATATACATATAAAGACCAATACCGTTTTTTCGGGCACTGTCAAAAAATATATATGCACTACTATACCACTTCTTCACGCACCATTAAAAAACAAACCCATCAAAAATAATAAACAAATAAATTACACAAAGAAAATAAAACCCAACAACTGAAACAAATACAAGATTTTTTTCTATCAAGGTCTCCCGCCGCCGCCTCCTTCCCGTCGGCTAAAGTGTTCTGCGTCGGACGTCCCCGCAGCCAATGCAATTGAGTCATATCAAAGACACACCAGGATAGAAGCAATCTCCGGCGTGTCGAGAGAGTGTCTTTGTTCCTGTGTCTTTGTTCCTGTGTCTCTGTTCCTGTGTCTCTGTTCCTGTGTATCTGTTCCTGAGTTTCTGTTCCTGTGTCTCTGTTCCTGTGTCTCTGTTCCTGTGTCTCTGTTCCTGTGTCTCTGTTCCTGTGTCTTTGTTCCTGTGTCTCTGTTCCTGTGTCTCTGTTCCTGTGTCTCTGTTCCTGTGTCTTTGTTCCTGTGTCTCTGTTCCTGTGTCTCTGTTCCTGTGTCTCTGTTCCTGTGTCTCTGTCCCTGTGTCTCTGTTCCTGAGTTTCTGTTCCTGTGTCTCTGTTCCTGTGTCTCTGTTCCTGTGTCTCTGTTCCTGTGTCTTTGTTCCTG
>NC_061851.1:11408885-11411385 GCF_019202785.1 Penaeus chinensis | reverse complement strand
TCTCGCTTTCTGTCTTTGTCTCTGTTTTTCTTTCTCTCTGTCTCTCTGTTTCTCTTGGTCTGTCTCTGTCAGTCCCTCTTTCTCTGTCCACTCCTCTCCTCTCCTCCTCCTCCTCTCTCTCTCTCTCTCTCTCTCTCTCTCTCTCTCTCTCTCTCTCTCTCTCTCTCTCTCTCTCTCTCTCTCTCTCTCTCTCTCTCTCTCTCTCCTCCCCTCTCCCTCTCCTTCCCTCTCCCTCTCCTCCCTTCTCCCTCTCCTCCCCTCTCCCTCTCCCTCCCTCAATTCCTCTCTAACTCACTCACTCTCTCTCTCTCTTTCTCTCTCTCTCTCTCTCTCTCTCTCTCTCTCTCTCTCTCTCTCTCTCTCTCTCTCTCTCTCTCTCTCTCTCTCTCTCTCTCTCTCTCTCTCCTCCCCTCTCCCTCTCCTTCCCTCTCCCTCTCCTCCCTTCTCCCTCTCCTCCCCTCTCCCTCTCCCTCCCTCAATTCCTCTCTAACTCACTCACTCTCTCTCTCTCTTTCTCTCTCTCTCTCTCTCTCTCTCTCTCTCTCTCTCTCTCTCTCTCTCTCTCTCTCTCTCTCTCTCTCTCTCTCTCTCTCTCTCTCTCTCTCTCTCTCTCCTCTCCTCTCCCTCTCCTTCCCTCTCTCTCTCCTCTCTTCTCCCTCTCCTCCCTTCTCCCTCTCTTCCCTTCTCCCTCTCCTCCCTTCTCCCTCTCCCTCCCTCAATTCCTCTCTAAGTCACTCACTCTCTCTCTCTCTTTCTCTCTCTCTCTCTTTCTCTCTCTCTCTTTCAGTTCAAGTACCACACTCGAAACGATTCCGCCAGCATATGTCCGCAGCCGCTCTCGAATCAGATAATGCTGTGAAAATATTTTATGAATGTCGACCCACTCAGGACCGAAAATACAGAAAAAGGGAGAGATAAAGAGGGAAAGGCAGAGGGGAGGAAGGGATAGAAAGAGAGTGGGGGGAGAGGAAGAGAGAGAGGGGGGAGGGAAGGGGAAAGGGAGGGGTAGGGAGTGGGTAGGATAGGGATTAGGAGGAAGGGAGGGAGGGAGGGAGGGAGGGACAGACAGACAGACAGAGATCTAGATAGAAAGAGAGGCAAAAAAAAGAGAGAAAGAAAAAAATAGAAAAAAATCATACAGAGAAAAAAAAAAAAAAAAAAAAAAAAAGAGTGAGATAAACGACACAAATACGAATAAAAGAGGAAGAGAGATGGAACTAAAATGTCGTGTTTACCGGACGTAGGAAATTGACGTTAATGAGCGACAGAGTGCAACCGGATTTTACCGAATAACACCCGTTACCCGCATCGTGCGCTCGGGTCAGTGCATTCTGCATTATTGTTTATTGGGCGGTGATTAACTTGCATGCGCTGACCCACTGTTGCAAAACGCGAGAGGGATAGGAATCTGTGCCATGATATTGCAAAAAACTGGTCAAACCTATTAACAGAGATGTTGGTACATATGCAGATAGATTGATAGGCAGGTGAGTAGGTAGGTAGGTAGGTAGGTAGGTAGGCAGATAGGTAGGTAGATAGACTGAAAGAAGGATAGATACTAGATTAAAGATGATAGATAGATATATAGATAATAAATAGATAGGTAGATAGGTAGGTAGAGAGATAAAATCGATGGATATATAGATAGATATAGAGTCGGTAAGCCAGGAGGAACATCTTTAATTTGATCTGGATATTTCGGATTTATCATTCATCATTTGTAATCAACTGAAGTAACAATGCATACATAACTAGAGCTAGAGCTAGTGTATATCACAAATCAATTACGGATTTTCCTTCTAAACAGATGAATATCAAGATGTCAGAAGTGAAATGTGTAGCTATAATGACTTTAAAGTGAGTGTATGCATCAGGGAAGCTGTGGATTTTCTTATTTTGATAATAAATAATATTCTATAAACAAAAGCAATATATATGTGTGTATATATATATATAAATATATATATATATACGCGCGCGCGCGCGCGTGTGTGTGTGTGTGTGTGTGTGTGTGTGTGTGTGTGTGTGTGTGTGTGTGTGTGTGTGTGTGTGTATGAGTGTGTGTGTGTGTATGTGTGTGTGTGTGTGTGTGTTTGTGTTGGAAATTCAACTAACGCGTTTTTTTCTGAATGTCTTTGTTTACTTATTGGATAAAGGCATTTCGAAACAAGTGATTTGTTTGGATAATTATGAACTCCATAGCGTTCCCACGACTTACTCTATTTTCTATCTATCTGTGCCTTTCTATCTGTCTACCTATCTTGCTATCTGGCTACATATCTATTGATAGCCATCTATCCTGTCTTTCTCTCTCTCTCCCTCTCTCTCTCTCTCTCTCTCTCTCTCTCTCTCTCTCTCTCTCTCTCTCTCTCTCTCTCTCTCTCTCTCTCTCTCTCTCTCTCTCTCTCTCTCTCCTCTCTCCTCTCTCTCGTCTTCCTCTCTCTCTCCTCTCTCTCTCTCTCTCTCTCTCTATCTCTATCTCTCTCTCTCTCTCTCTATC
>NC_061851.1:11392376-11397376 GCF_019202785.1 Penaeus chinensis | reverse complement strand
CCTCTCTCGTATTTTCATTCTTACACTTTCAATCTTCCATCTTCTCTTGCTTCCTTTCACTCTCCCTTCGTATTGCGTCACCCTTCGTAGAAATCTCAATGCATCCTGTTAGCTTGTTTTCCCTTATTCCAGTTTCTTTTCTTCTTGTTCCCTCTTCCCCTCTCTTTATCTCCCCTCCCTGTCTTTATTTACTTGATATCCAACCATGAGGACAGACATCAATCACTTCTCGTTTTATAAAAATGAGAACGTATCTATGAAATCGTGTGTTTGTATTGTAACTTTCCATAAGAGATATAGCATCAGCATCTTTAGGGTTTCGTTTTGTAAATGGTCGTGTTATATATCATTTCGGGTTATCTATGTATCTGTTAATATAACTGTATATTTGTTTTTGTTTTTCTTATTTTTTCTTTATCTCTCTCTTTCTCTCTCTCTCTCTCTCTCTCTCTCTCTCTCTCTCTCTCTCTCTCTCTCTCTCTCTCTCTCTCTCTCTCTCTCTCTCTCTCTCTCTCTGTCTCTATCTCTCTTTCTCTCACCTCTCTCTCTCTCTCTCTCTCTCTCTCTCTCTCATTCTCGCTCTCTCTCTCTCTATCTATCTATCTATCTATCTATCTATCTATCTATCTATCTATCTATCTATCCATATCTGTCTATATGTCTCTTTTAACCTAACTATTCATCATTCTCTCTCTCTCTCTCTCTCTCTCTCTCTCTCTCTCTCTCTCTCTCTCTCTCTCTCTCTCTCTCTCTCTCTCTCTCTCTCTCTCTCTCTCCATTTATCTATCTACCTCGGTAACAAGAAGCTTATAATCACTCTTAAACAAAAATTGAGCGAAAGACGAAGTGGCAACATGCTGTCAACATGCTAACACTTTATCCAAATTGAGATAAATACCTCGTCTATTCAGTGACCTTCTGGCAGAGAATTCGGTCTGGTGTATATCAAACCAAGGATTACTTTCCCCGTGGAAGAATTCCATTTAACTGCATTCATATTTAGCAGTGACAAGAGGCATTATTGTCAGTGCATGTGGAAAAAAAAAATAATTGTATGTATTGTATGTATTGTGTGTTTCCATTTAATGATCATTTTTGACATTGAAAGCTAAAAGTTCCTTCGTGGTTACTGAATGTATTTGTGTATTATACGATTATTTGATGATTGCAATGATGGGAGTCGTAATAATTACGATGATGACGAAGGTGATAACATTAATGATGATAATGATAATTATAATAGGTACTAATAATGATGGTAATAATGATAATGAGTTAATGATGGCTTTAACTACTACTCCTATTAATTATAGTGATAATGCTAACAGTGTTGATAATGGAAATGATGAAAACTATTGTTAATGATCTTGTTATCAATATTATCATAATCATAGTTATCAGTATCATTATCATCATTAATGTTATTTCTATTGTTATTATCATTATTATCATTATCATTATCATTATTATTGTAATTGGTAATAACAATATTACCACCATTATCTTTATCGTTATCCTAATTTCCTAACGTTAATGTTATTATTATAATTATAGTTATTATTATATTATCATTATTGTTGTTATTTAATTTACTAACATTATTATTATTATTATTATCATTATTATCGTTATTACAATTATTATTATTATCATTTTTATTATCATTATTGTTATTATTACTATTATTATTATTATCTTCATCATTATCATTATCGATAGTAGTACTATTATAATCAGTACTATTATTTTATTATTGTTATTGTTGATAATGATAATAATAATGATAATAATAATAATGATAATGATAATGATAATGATAATTATGATAATAGTAATAATATTAGCAATAATGATGATGATAATGATAATGATAATGATAATGTTAGCCGTGGTAGTAGACTCAGAAGACGTAATACTAGTAGTAGTAGTAGTATCAGTAGTAGTAGTAGTAGTAGTGGTAGTAGTAGTAGTAGTAGTAGTAGTAGTAGTAGTAGTAGTAGTAGTAGTAGTAGTAGTAGTAGTAGTAGTAGTAGTAGTAGTAGTAGTAGTAGTAGTAGTAGTAGTAGTAGTAGTAGTAGTAGTAGTAGTAGTAGTAGTAGTAGTAGTAGTAGTAGTAGTAGTAGTAGTAGTAGTAGTAGTAGTAGTAGTAGTAGTAGTAGTAGTAGTAGTAGTAGTAGTAGTAGTAGTAGTAGTAGTAGTAGTAGTAGTAGTAGTAGTAGTAGTAGTAGTAGTAGTAGTAGTAGTAGTAGTAGTAGTAGTAGTAGTAGTAGTAGTAGTAGTAGTAGTAGTAGTAGTAGTAGTAGTAGTAGTAGTAGTAGTAGTAGTAGTAGTAGTAGTAGTAGTAGTAGTAGTAGTAGTAGTAGTAGTAGTAGTAGTAGTAGTAGTAGTAGTAGTAGTAGTAGTAGTAGTAGTAGTAGTAGTAGTAGTAGTAGTAGTAGTAGTAGTAGTAGTAGTAGTAGTAGTAGTAGTAGTAGTAGTAGTAGTAGTAGTAGTAGTAGTAGTAGTAGTAGTAGTAGTAGTAGTAGTAGTAGTAGTAGTAGTAGTAGTAGTAGTAGTAGTAGTAGTAGTAGTAGTAGTAGTAGTAGTAGTAGTAGTAGTAGTAGTAGTAGTAGTAGTAGTAGTAGTAGTAGTAGTAGTACGAGATGTTCGGTCGCTTGCTGAATGTTTCGTTCGTTTTTCAGGTTTTCCTTCTGTGGGAGAGCGTCCGAGTGAATGGGAAAGATCGCGAAGTGCAATAAACAGGTGTCTGACTCCCAGAATTTTGCTTATCACGATCCAACGTGTGGACAATAAACTTTAAATTATTGTCTCATACCATCAGATTCTGCCAACACTAACACCCCCCCTCCCCCCTCCTTCCTTCCTTCTCCATCCCCGCTACCTCCTACCTGCTCCCTCCTCACCCACTCCCCTTCCTCCCCTTCCTCCCCTCCTCACCCCCTTCCCCTTCTTCTGCTTCTTATTCTTGATCTTATTCTTCTTATTCTTATTCTTCTAGAGCTACTTCTTCTTCTCCTTTCTCTTCTTCTTCATCTTCTTCTTCTTCTTCCTTCTCCTTTTGCTTCTCTTTCTCCTTCTCCTCCTTCTCTTTTCTCCTCTTCCTTCTCCTCCTCCATCTTTTCCTTCTCCTCCTCCATCTTTTCCTTCTCCTCCTCCATCTTTTCCTTCTCCTCCTCCATCTTTTCCTTCTCCTCCTCCATCTTTTCCTTCTCCTCCTCCATCTTTTCCTTCTCCTCCTCCATCTTTTCCTTCTCCTCCTCCATCTTTTCCTTCTCCTCCTCCATCTTTTCCTTCTCCTCCTCCATCTTTTCCTTCTCCTCCTCCATCTTTTCCTTCTCCTCCTCCATCTTTTCCTTCTCCTCCTCCATCTTTTCCTTCTCCTCCTCCATCTTTTCCTTCTCCTCCTCCATCTTTTCCTTCTCCTCCTCCATCTTTTCCTTCTCCTCCTCCATCTTTTCCTTCTCCTCCTCCATCTTTTCCTTCTCCTCCTCCATCTTTTCCTTCTCCTCCTCCATCTTTTCCTTCTCCTCCTCCATCTTTTCCTTCTCCTCCTCCATCTTTTCCTTCTCCTCCTCCATCTTTTCCTTCTCCTCCTCCATCTTTTCCTTCTCCTCCTCCATCTTTTCCTTCTCCTCCTCCATCTTTTCCTTCTCCTCCTCCATCTTTTCCTTCTCCTCCTCCATCTTTTCCTTCTCCTCCTCCATCTTTTCCTTCTCCTCCTCCATCTTTTCCTTCTCCTCCTCCATCTTTTCCTTCTCCTCCTCCATCTTTTCCTTCTCCTCCTCCATCTTTTCCTTCTCCTCCTCCATCTTTTCCTTCTCCTCCTCCATCTTTTCCTTCTCCTCCTCCATCTTTTCCTTCTCCTCCTCCATCTTTTCCTTCTCCTCCTCCATCTTTTCCTTCTCCTCCTCCATCTTTTCCTTCTCCTCCTCCATCTTTTCCTTCTCCTCCTCCATCTTTTCCTTCTCCTCCTCCATCTTTTCCTTCTCCTCCTCCATCTTTTCCTTCTCCTCCTCCATCTTTTCCTTCTCCTCCTCCATCTTTTCCTTCTCCTCCTCCATCTTTTCCTTCTCCTCCTCCATCTTTTCCTTCTCCTCCTCCATCTTTTCCTTCTCCTCCTCCATCTTTTCCTTCTCCTCCTCCATCTTTTCCTTCTCCTCCTCCATCTTTTCCTTCTCCTCCTCCATCTTTTCCTTCTCCTCCTCCATCTTTTCCTTCTCCTCCTCCATCTTTTCCTTCTCCTCCTCCATCTTTTCCTTCTCCTCCTCCATCTTTTCCTTCTCCTCCTCCATCTTTTCCTTCTCCTCCTCCATCTTTTCCTTCTCCTCCTCCATCTTTTCCTTCTCCTCCTCCATCTTTTCCTTCTCCTCCTCCATCTTTTCCTTCTCCTCCTCCATCTTTTCCTTCTCCTCCTCCATCTTTTCCTTCTCCTCCTCCATCTTTTCCTTCTCCTCCTCCATCTTTTCCTTCTCCTCCTCCATCTTTTCCTTCTCCTCCTCCATCTTTTCCTTCTCCTCCTCCATCTTTTCCTTCTCCTCCTCCATCTTTTCCTTCTCCTCCTCCATCTTTTCCTTCTCCTCCTCCATCTTTTCCTTCTCCTCCTCCATCTTTTCCTTCTCCTCCTCCATCTTTTCCTTCTCCTCCTCCATCTTTTCCTTCTCCTCCTCCATCTTTTCCTTCTCCTCCTCCATCTTTTCCTTCTCCTCCTCCATCTTTTCCTTCTCCTCCTCCATCTTTTCCTTCTCCTCCTCCATCTTTTCCTTCTCCTCCTCCATCTTTTCCTTCTCCTCCTCCATCTTTTCCTTCTCCTCCTCCATCTTTTCCTTCTCCTCCTCCATCTTTTCCTTCTCCTCCTCCATCTTTTCCTTCTCCTCCTCCATCTTTTCCTTCTCCTCCTCCATCTTTTCCTTCTCCTCCTCCATCTTTTCCTTCTCCTCCTCCATCTTTTCCTTCTCCTCCTCCATCTTTTCCTTCTCCTCCTCCATCTTTTCCTTCTCCTC
>NC_061851.1:11379876-11382376 GCF_019202785.1 Penaeus chinensis | reverse complement strand
GGGTTTAAACATCGGTTTAGTGCACTGTTGCTAAGATAAGTGTACTCAGGAGGTAAAAGAAAAGGGTGTTTCAAGTTTTTAACAACCACAAGGTTAATGGCACATCAAATTACTATAAAGTTTAGAGATACTTTTCATTCATGTTTATTTTTGTGGCAGCTTGAAATTTAAGTTTTATAATATGTAAATAAAACCCAGTCATATGCTGTGTTACATTCCAGCCGGCCATTTAAGATATTCACTGTCAGTAACATGGATACCCAATGCTAGTTGCTTTTAGACGTCCACGGAGACCGGTCTGCAGAGTATGGCACTTTTTTTATGAGATCTCCGGTGTGCAAAGGCAAAACGCTCAGTGTGCTAACATGCACCACCAGACATTCTGGTGTGCTTGTGTGCACTGGCGAATTAGCTTTGAACTGAAATTTTACTAATGCGAAGGAGCATTCCTTGACTTTTTTCTTTGTTCAATTTATCTGGGTCATTTGAATACAGACACCATACAAGTCCTGGAGCATTTGAAATGACCTGTGTGAATTAACATGTTGCCATGGCATTGTAAAAGCCAGACCTCATGACCAATTGCTAAGTGACAATTAGGACCTTGAACAATTCAGTGCCTTTCCTCATGGGTATAAGGTCTGGATTTTCTATGCCTATTAATCTGCTTTAATTGATTATTTGTGTCCTTGTGGCATCATTTGTCAAGTGATAGTTTACTTTTGACAACATATAAGGATAAGAGATTCTGTGTTAATATGTTTGGTAGGTGATATAATTGCTATATTAATATCCAGTGCAATTCTCCTATATAGGTTATATAATGGCTATATAATATAAGCAATGCAGCATTTAATGTCATGTTGTGTCCCTGTTGTTATTGGAATCCAGCCTTAGTGAGGCAAAACTACCGGTGTGCATGAGCTTTAGGTGTGCACATGCCATACTCTGCAGACTGGCATGGAGATTTATTTTCCAAAAAAGAACCCATCCAAGCTCTTTATCTTGGCAGAGTATATGTAAAGGAGGTTTGTTAGCCTTTGCTGAAGTGCTAAAGGCACAGATGCAATTACTTAATACTGCCCATTATTGTAAAGTTATTTACAATAACAAATGTCTTCCTTATCAGAATTTGTAATGCATATGTCATAAATGGATAACCTAAAATTTATATATTGAATCCGTGTCCTGTCTGCCTTATGGTTAATGGTTATCATATATTTAGAATTTAACACAAATCTCAGCTGACTTGAAAAATGTCTGTAATAAGAAAGATTATCATTGTTGCTGTTTTAAAAGAAGCTGAAGTCTTTCAATTATCCCAAGAGAATTAACAAGTTTTCATAAAATGTTTATATAAATTAATAGTCAGTAGAACTGTTTAATGGCTGACTGTCAAGGACAGTTTTCTGTTTGTTATACTGGTAGAGCTGATGATGGATTTTGAGTTAACCCAGTAATTATGGTTATTACATCCTACATAGTTTTAGGATTAACATAGGATTAGATTTTTTTTCCACAGTCCTTGTGAAACCTCACCAGCAGGGCATGATTTAAGCAGCAGTAGTGATGAGCAAAATGTTTTTCTTTCTTTTTTACCATAAAATTATTTTGGGTAGGTAAGTCAGAAGTATTTTAACTAATTATGTAGACTAATTACTGGGTTACATAGCATTTTCCTTGATTCCTGTGAGGTAGGACCAAGGCTTGAATCTCTGTCATGACTGTAAATTTCTTCATATCTTGAAGAAATCTAGAGAGTTTGTGTGGGGAGAGATAGGGAGTTTGTTTTAATCAATTTATTACACACAGAGAGTGACAGACCTAGTACAAAGATAACCATTTACACACACATATACACACACACACACACACACACACACACACACACACACACACACACACACACACACACACACACACACACACACACACACACATACACACATACACACATACACACATATTGGTTTGTTATGTTTTTAAAGTTTTTAGTATGATTTTTTTTTTTTTTTTCCCATTACATAATTATAACTTGATACTGAAAAATGTGAAGTTATCTTGCAAATTATTCTTCTCTTTTCAGTTTTTGTCAGAGTGAAAGTGTCCCACAAAGCACAGACGACAGAGGAAAGACAGATGGTGCAAGACATAAACCGGAAGAGGTGTTGACACCACCCCGCACACCAAATCCAGAAAGTCACGAGCTTCGTTCAAGAAGTAACGTGGAGAATGCCAAGAAGGTTTTAGGAATCCTTGAAGCTCACTCTAGCACTAAGGCACCAGCACCCAGGCCCAAACCTGCACAAAGGGTATTTATTTTTCAAGATAATAAACATGACGGCAAGCAGCAAGGACCAAAGGTAATTTTTGCCGAGGATGTCGTTCCGGATGAGAGAAAACCGAAGGCGGATAAGTCCCCAGTTGAAGCTCCTGTTGCAGAAGACCTCGTAGATGAGAAACCATCGAAGAGGTTGAAATCAAGTAGTACCATATCGGA